>NC_048602.1:8081928-8264428 GCF_003668045.3 Cricetulus griseus | reverse complement strand
TCTTAATTATAAAACTGTTGGCTGATGGCTAGGGCTTCTAATTTGCTAGCTCTCTCGCTAAATTATTAACCCATATCTGTTCATCTGTGTATTGCCATGAGAGTGTGGTTTACCTGTAATCTGGCATATTACTACTTGGGCAGCATGGCATCTCCAGTGGGCTGCTGCTTACCTTTCCCAGAATTCTCCTCGTCTCCTAGTCCTGCCTATCTTCCTGCCTCATTGGCCGAACAGTGTTTTATTCATCAACCAATAAGAGAAACATATATAACATATATACAGAAGGACATCCCCCCTCAGATCCCCCAGGAAGCCCTGAGTAGACTATGATCTGGCCCAGGTGTGCACGGTGCCCCACCCCCAACCCCGGGCTGATGTGGTGAGCAAAGGCCATGAGCAGCTGCAGGAGAATGATTGCTGGCTTGTCCCCACCACACACGGCCGTGCACGCATGCCAACTTGCCTTAGATGGTTCCTGATTTAGGTCCCCACCTGTGGAGCTTTGCCTGAATCAAGCTATTGCATAGCTCTAATACACAATCTTACCCTCAGGAACAGCCGCCTGCACCCTGCAATCAGAAACAATCCTTGTTAGGTAGGAGGAAAGCAGGGGAGGCTTCGGGTTTGGAAGAAGCAGAGTCTTCTTTCAACAAGCTTGCTCTGTGTAACAGCCCTAGCTGTCCTGGAACTCACTGTGTAGACCAGGCTGGCCTCGAACTCACGGAGATCCACCTGCCTCTGCCTCCCAGATGCTGGGATTAAAGGTGTGCACCACCTCCACCCGGCTTGTTTCTAACCAGATCGAATAACTTAAATTGACCCATATTTCTTATCTAAATTCTACCACTTAGTTCTGTACCTTTCCTCAACAGGACACCTTCATCTCCCCTTGGCTCTTCCCCTCTTCATCCCTGTGCTCTCTTCCAGTCCCCAAGTCCTGCCTAACCTCTTCCTGCCTAGCTATTAGCTAAGCTAATAAGAGTACTACATATTCACAGTGTAAAAAAGATTGTTCTACAACAGTCCTAAGCACTGTGTATAGTCTGTCCTCACGTTGGGGCACAAAGACCCAACCAAACACTGGCTGTAGTGGCCTCCTGACATCTGTATGAGATAGTCACCATCCAGAGAGGTTCCAGAGGCCAGGGTTGATTTAACCAACATCTGGCAGCTCTTCTCCTGAGCTGCATCTCCCTGTGAGGAACCGAGATTCATCTGTGATATGGACAAAGCCCCTGGCAGTCTACGGGAGAGCATGAGGAAACCCACAAGGGGCCGGCAAGATGGCTCATCCTGTAAAGGCGCTTGCCCTCAAGCCTGACAGCGGAATTGAATCCCAGAACTCACACAGGATTAAAAAGGGGGGGGTGATTCTCTGAGTTGTCCCCTGAACTCAAAGTAGACAAACGATAGAAGAGAAGGGGAAGGGGTGGGGGAAGGAGAAGGGGGCAGGGAAATTATAACAGAAATTTGGATGAAAGGGAAGGCAAGGAGCTGGGAAGGACTGTTTGGGGTAATCTTTATGTTTTAAGTGTGAAGATTCTTGGTCGGATCTGTCTTTTTTTGTTGTTGTTTTTTGTTTTGTTTTTCGAGACAGGGTTTCTCTGTGTAGCTTTGGAGCCTGTCCTGGCACTCGCTCTGGAGACCTGGCTGGCCTCGAACTCAGAGATCCGCCTGCCTCTGCCTCCTGAGTGCTGGGATTAAAGGCGTGCGCCACCAACGCCCAGCAGGTCGGATCTGTCTTTAGACAAAGGGTGACAAATCTAGGGTCGGTTGCTGAGGATAAAGCTGAAGACCCACTTGGAGACGCCAGGAGGTCGGCTGGCCATGGAGGCTGCACACTGGAAAGGGAATTTTGGGGAAACTATGTCAGCAAAAAGTCACGGGTTCTAAATCTAGATAGAGACTCAGAAGAGGCTGCAGTTGGGAGCTGTCTGGGCCCTTGCACTATGTCCACCTTGCTGGAGGAGGGTGGAGTTGAGAAGAGAAACTGAGGTGTGGGCGTGCCGCCTGCAGACCTCCTTGCTCGTCCCTAGGTGTGCGGCACGCTGCCTGGAAGGACCCTGCCTTGCAAGGTGACTTGGGAGACGTGAGCATGAGCTGCCTGGCTGGTCTAGGTGTTTGCATGGGGGAGGGAGGAGGCCGGGCCTGTCTTCCTGCCGGGGACCCTGGTTGGTGACCTGTGCCTTCCCCTGGAGGGGGACATGCTTAGCTGTCTCCTCACTTGCTGGATTGTTGTCTGTGCCCCGGCAGGATGCACATCCGTCACCTGCAGCTACTGGGCTTGGCCCATCTGTTCCTGGCCTGTAAAATGGAGGAGTATGTGTTGTCTGAGGTACTTCCAGGGTGGGCCTTGGGGAGGCTGCTTGCTTCAGACACTGTGCCAACCATGTTATACACTCAAGAAGTCTGTATGAGGTAGGGACCAATACGTCTCTTTTAACAGAAGAGGAGGCTGAGGCGCAGAGCAGGGCTGGCAATTATTTGTCTAGAGTCTGCAGGTAGAACTCAAATAGTCCACTTTAAGTAAGGTGAGGAAGAGGCAGGCGGATCTCTGTGAGTTCAAGGCCAGCCTGGTCTCCAGAGCGAGTTCCAGGACAGGTAGGGCTGTTTTACAGAGAAGCCCTGTCTCAAAACAAACAAACAAACAAGGCTGGCCTCGAACTCACAGACATCCGCCTGCCTCTGCCTCCTGAGTGCTGGGATTAAAGGCTTGCAACACCAACGCCGGTCAAGACCTTTCTTTTAAAAGGGGAGTGTGCTGAAGAGAGGTGGCTCATCTACCAGAGGACCTGAGTTCTATTCCCAGAACAGGTGGTAACAACTGTAATTCCATTTCAAAAGGATCCGAAACCCTTTTGTGGCCTATACGGGCACCAGGCACACACGTGGTACACAGACACGCACTCAGTCAAAACAACCATACACATAAAATAAATACTAAAAAAAGCAGGCCAAGCATTTAAACGAGTAGCCAGACGCACAGTGAAGCAGCAGAGCATTTGAACGCTGAAGCAGGTTTTATCCACCACTTGGAGACTTAAGTCAATGGTCCCGTTTTAAGGACCAGGAAACTAGATCTGGAAATTGAACCATAGTCAGCCATCCCAAACACTCCCAAGCAGGGTGTCCAAGGCTTCCCCAACCCCTGTCCCTTCAATCCACAGTCCTCCTCGCCCTGTCTGCTCCGCTCCTTCTCTCAGGTAGAGGAGGGAGTGCCCCAGCTGCTTGGATTTCTTTGGGTGCTCTGCCTTAGGCTGCTGGCTACTCCCAGGTGCTCAGGGATAGGGGCGTGGCCCACACCGAAGGGCTTGGCCAGCCTGTAAATGCCTTGTACAGTATCTCCCACACCCCCCCTTGAGCAGTAGCCACTTACTTTGCCACTTACTTCCTGCAGCTGTCCCTTTTGGAGGCTGAGGCTGTGCTAGGGGAACCAGGTTAGCCAGCAGCTGCAGCCCGGAGCCTAGAGAGCCACGTGCTTGATAGGGTGGGGCTCCAGGCCTGGCCCATCACTTTACAGGTGATATTTTGGCAGCTGGTGATAGTGTCTTGTGCCCTTGGGGAATCCTACCTCCCGGATTACTGTCCTTATCATCTATGAGAATAAGAGAAAATTATAGGAGGCAGCCCAGGCTTATTTTTCTGAGTGGGTAAAAATGAGGTGTCATGTCTAACTAACTTTAGGGAGCCATTTGCCTTTCTCTGAGGGTGTTTGCGTTCTTAGGATTTCTCAACCTAGCCTCAGAGTGCTCTTCCTTAGAATCCCCCAGTGAGGGGCTGGGGGACCTGGCTCAGTGGTAGAGCCCCTGCCTAGAATCCCCCAGTGAGGGGGCTGAGGGGCGTGGCTCAGTGGTGGAGCCCCTGCCTAGAATCCCCCAGTGAGGGGGCTGAGGGGCGTGGCTCAGTGGTGGAGCCCCTGCCTAGAATCCCCCAGTGAGGGGGCTGAGGGGCGTGGCTCAGTGGTGGAGCCCCTGCCTAGAATCCCCCAGTGAGGGGCTGGGGGCGTGGCTCAGTGGTAGAGCCCCTGCCTAGAATCCCCCAGTGAGGGGCTGGGGGGGTGGCTCAGCTCAGTGGTCAGCCCCTGCCTAGAATCCCCCAGTGAGGGGGCTGGGGGCGTGGCTCAGTGGTGGAGCCCCTGCCTAGAATCCCCCAGTGAGGGGCTGGGGGCGTGGCTCAGTGGTGGAGCCCCTGCCTAGAATCCCCCAGTGAGGGGCTGGGGGCGTGGCTCAGTGGTAGAGCCCCTGCCTAGAATCCCCCAGTGAGGGGCTGGGGGCGTGGCTCAGTGGTAGAGCCCCTGCCTAGAATCCCCCAGTGAGGGGCTGGGGGCGTGGCTCAGTGGTAGAGCCCCTGCCTAGAATCCCCCAGTGAGGGGCTGGGGGTGGCTCAGTGGTAGAGCCCCTGCCTAGAATCCCCCAGTGAGGGGCTGGGGGCGTGGCTCAGCGGTAGAGCCCCTGCCTAGAATCCCCCAGTGAGGGGCTGGGGGCGTGGCTCAGTGGTAGAGCCCCTGCCTAGAATCCCCCAGTGAGGGGCTGGGGGTGTGGCTCAGTGGTAGAGCCCCTGCCTAGAATCCCCCAGTGAGGGGCTGGGGGCGTGGCTCAGTGGTAGAGCCCCTGCCTAGAATCCCCCAGTGAGGGGCTGGGGGCGTGGCTCAGTGGTAGAGCCCCTGCCTAGAATCCCCCAGTGAGGGGCTGGGGGCGTGGCTCAGTGGTAGAGCCCCTGCCTAGAATCCCCCAGTGAGGGGCTGGGGGCGTGGCTCAGTGGTAGAGCCCCTGCCTAGAATCCCCCAGTGAGGGGCTGGGGGTGTGGCTCAGTGGTAGAGCCCCTGCCTAGAATCCCCCAGTGAGGGGCTGGGGGCGTGGCTCAGTGGTAGAGCCCCTGCCTAGAATCCCCCAGTGAGGGGCTGGGGGTGTGGCTCAGTGGTAGAGCCCCTGCCTAGAATCCCCCAGTGAGGGGCTGGGGGCGTGGCTCAGTGGTAGAGCCCCTGCCTAGAATCCCCCAGTGAGGGGCTGGGGGCGTGGCTCAGTGGTAGAGCCCCTGCCTAGAATCCCCCAGTGAGGGGCTGGGGGCGTGGCTCAGTGGTAGAGCCCCTGCCTAGAATCCCCCAGTGAGGGGCTGGGGGTGTGGCTCAGTGGTAGAGCCCCTGCCTAGAATCCCCCAGTGAGGGGCTGGGGGTGTGGCTCAGTGGTAGAGCCCCTGCCTAGAATCCCCCAGTGAGGGGCTGGGGGCGTGGCTCAGTGGTAGAGCCCCTGCCTAGAATCCCCCAGTGAGGGGCTGGGGGTGTGGCTCAGTGGTAGAGCCCCTGCCTAGAATCCCCCAGTGAGGGGCTGGGGGCGTGGCTCAGTGGTAGAGCCCCTGCCTAGAATCCCCCAGTGAGGGGCTGGGGGCGTGGCTCAGTGGTAGAGCCCCTGCCTAGAATCCCCCAGTGAGGGGCTGGCTCAGCGGTAGAGCGCCTAGAATCCCCCAGTGAGGGGCAGGGTGAGAGCCCCTGCCTAGAATCCCCCAGTGAGGGGCTGGGGGGCGTAGAGCTGCCTAGAATCCCCCAGTGAGGGGCTGGGGGGCGTGGCTCAGCGGTAGAGTCCCTGCCTAGAATCCCCCAGTGAGGGGGTGGGGTGTGGCTTTAGTGGAGCAAGCTGGAAGCTTCCTGCAACCCTCTCTCTTCTCCCAGCTGTGTCGCTCTGGGGGAGGGTCTGGGCAGGGTACATGTCCATGTTCAGTTCCACTTCATCTCCCCTTTGGGTTCTGGCCTCCTCCAGCGGCATCCTTAGAGGATAATAAAGTGTGACTGCCCTTCCTTGGTACCCTAGTCACGGCCTTGTAAGGTCTGTTCCCAACCACCCCCAGCTTCAGGGACCCACGTCAATCTGTCTTCTTAGCTCAAACTTCTGGCTCCCTCCCTGCCTCACTTTCTCCATTTTTCTCCATGCAGCGCTCTGGAACTGGAGTCCCCGGAACCGTGCATAGTCCGCACTGCGCTGCAGCTCTGAGGTCGGGCGCCTGGTGGAGCAGCTGCCTTTCTCAAGTATGCTCGGCCCCAGCCCCCAGCGCCAGGGCACTAAGCAGCCAATTGCTTGCTCTGCAGCTCTTAGCCCATACCTCCCCGAGTCCCAGTCCAACAAAACAAACAAACTAACAAAACCAAAAACCCCAAAGTGCCTTGTTTGTCTATTTTATTTAATTATTCAATTTTTGAAAAGTTTATTTGGAGAGCTCTCCATCCGCATTGGTCGAATTTCAGCCCCACACTCAATTTTGATTGTCCTCTGATTGGATAATCTCAGCATTTTTTTTTTTAGATTTATTTATTATGTATACAGTATTCTGCCTGCATGTATGTCTGCATGCCAAAAGAGGGCACCAGATTTCATTCTAGATGGTTGTGAGCCTCCATGTGGTTGCTGGGAATTGAACTTGGGACTTTTGGAAGAGCAGCCAGTGCTCTTAACCTCCGAGCCATCTCTCCAGCCCTCAGCAAATCTTTTAAGGAAAGGAAGAGGCAGGTTTAAAACTCTTCCCCCAGGGGGGCGCTGGCTGGCTTCAGGAAGAAACTGCTAAGGATGGGAAAGGGGGGCAAACTGGGCCTGCCCCGTTTCTAAGAACACTGCCTCGACCTGGTTGCTGACTTTACAGACTGTTCAATTGATTGAAGAGCTAGGATTCCAGAAACACCTTCTGGGGCTGGAGAGATGGCTCAGAGGTTAAGAGCACTGATTGCTCTTCCAGGGGTCCTGAGTTCAATTCCCAGCAACCACATGGTGGCTCACAGCCATCTTAATGAGATCTGGTGCCCTCTTCTGGTGTGCAGATATACATGGAAGCAGAATGTTGTATACATAATAAATAAAATCTTAAAAAAAGAAATACCTCCTGATGTGCTATCAATTAATACACATGTATGTGTGCATATATCATATATATACATCCTATACGAATATGATGTAGGATCTTGCTACATAGCCCAGGCTGGCCACAAATTCACAATTCTCTTGCCTTAGACACCCAGGTGCTGGGATTACAAGCATGTGTCATTGTAGCTAGTTCAATATGTGGGGTTTTGGGTTTTTTGTTTGTTTGTTTTTGTGTTTTTGAGACAGGGTTTCTCTGTGGCTATGGAGGCTGTCCTGGAACTAGCTCTTGTAGACCAGGCTGGTTTCGAACTCACAGAGATCTGCCTGCCTCTGCCTCCCGAGTGCTGGGATTAAAGGTGTGGAGCAACATGCCCCGCTTAATTCAATGTTTTAAAAGATTTATTCGTGTGTATCTGAGTGAGTTTGTGTGCACCATGCAAGTACAGGTGCTCTTGGAGGCCAGAAGAGGTCGTTGGTCCCCTGGAACTGAACCTGAGCTCTCTGCAAACTCATTAAGAGATCTTAACCCTGGAGCCTTCTTTGCAGCTTCTAATTTGATTTTCTTTTTCTTTTTCTTCCTTGCTTTTTCTTTCTTTCTCTCTCCCTTCCTTCCTTCCTTTATTTTTTTCAGGACAGGGTTTCTCTGTGTAGTCCTCCTGGCATGGAAGTAGCTCTGTAGACCAGGCTGGGCTTGAACTTAGAGATTCACCAACCTCTGCCTCTTGAGTGTCCTCAATTTGGTACTTTTAATTGATTATAGAAACCTAACACACTATGTATGCCGGCCCTTGAAGGCCATCAGTTTGTGGAAGTCTTTCCTATTGAGGGCTAGGATGTGGCTTAGTTGGTAGAGTGTTTGTCTGCCATACATGAAACCTTGGCTCCCATTCCTAACGTTGCACAAACTCTAGGCATGGGGGTTTGCGCCTGTAATGCCAACACTAGAGAAGTAGACATAGAAGATTGGAAGTGCAAGGTCACCCTTAGCAAATAGTGAGCTTGTTTTTTGTTTTGCTTGTTTGTTTTGGGGGGTTGGCTGTATATGGGTATCCTGGAAAAGAAATCCATAGTAATAATCTAATTAAATGATTCTAAATTGACATTTTTATGTGTGTGTGTGTGTGCACATGCATGTACTACAGCACACAGGAAGAAGTCAGGTGACTGCTTTCTGGAGTTGGTTCTGGGGAAGGAACTCATGTGGTCTCAGGCTTTGGTTGCTAGTGCTTCATGCCCTGAGCTCTTTTGCTGGCCCGTACCTAAAGGATTTCTTTCCTTCTTTCTTTTTCAGTCAGGGTCTCACTGTGTAGCTCTGGCTAGCCTGGAACCCACTCTTGGTAGACGAGGCTGGACTGGAACTCACAGAGATCCGCCTGCCTCTGCCTCCCAAGTGCTGGGATTAAAGGCGAGCGCCACCACAGCTTGGCTATGTTTCTTTGGCTGTCCTTATGGTACTGGTGGTACTGGACTCTCAGTGGGGACTTGTCACCCCCTCACTGGCTTTTCTGGAAGTGAATGGACGCTCTGGTTGCAGGGTTGCCGTCCTCCAGGAAGTCCCTAGTCCCACTCCGCCCCAAGGCAGAGGTCTCCTCTCGGTGTCTCCATCTTAGCCAGGACCCTTCTCCCGAGCCTTCCAGGCTCAGTCACTTTGCGTTGTCTCTGGTCTGTCTCCCCACCAGACTGCGGACCTAGGAGATGGGGACAGAATCGAAATGACTCTTCTTCCTCCTTCTCTCCCCTTCTCGTTACCACCTCCCCTTTTCTCTGTAGCCCATGGCTGGTCCGGAATTCCCTCTACAGCCCAGGTTAATGTCAAACTTTGGACCCTCCTGCCTCTGATGTCTGAGTGTAATTATAGGCAGGGGCCACACCGCTCAGCTTCTGTTTTATCATGGCCCAGCAGCCCCAGAACAGAAACCGAGCAATGGCTGTTTGTTTGTTACATAATAAAAAAAAAAAATCGATTCCAAGGTGTGCGCTATTATCCCCTAATTGGAGGGGACTGTCCAAATCGTGCAGTAGTGAAAAAAAGCCAGTAGGGATTTGAATCTGGGCAGCTTGACTCCCTATCCTGTGTTCTTATCCAACATGCCAAATGACTGGTGGGTTGAAAAGCAGCTTTCCACGAAACCGATGTCTGCCTGCTCAGCCTTTTCTTCTAGAAATCTCGGGGAGAGCATGCAGGCGGGTGGGGAGGGTAAGGAATGTGGGGGGACAAGGGACAGGCTCTGGAACCACCCAGACCCCGAGCTGATTTGAAGGTGAGCGAGGGGGAGTCTGGAGGGGCTTCTCTCTAGACCCATAGGGGGCAGCCGGAGACGACAGCCAGAGATGCGGGGGCGGAGAAAGGGTGGGGACCGGCCCCGCGGGGGGCGATGCGGTAGCTGCAGCGGCGGCCGAAGGAGTTTCCCACAATGCAGCGCGGCTCGCTGTCCCCGGTGCTGATGCTCAGCGCTGCCCCGGAGCCTCCGCCGCGCCCGCCTCCCGCCCTCTCCCCGCCGGGCCCGGGCTCAGCGCCTCGCCATGGCTCAGCTCGGCCGGGTTCTGCCCCAGAGCCGTCTGGGGGCCTGGCCGCGGCGCTCGACAGCAGCCTGCGGGCCGCCGTGGCGTTCAAGGCGGAGGGTCAGCGCTGCTACCGAGAGAAGAAGTTCCGAGAAGCCATCGGCAAGTACCACCGGGCCCTGCTGCAGCTGAAGGCAGCTCAGGGGGCCCGCCCCGGCGGCCTGCCCGCCCCGTCCCCCGGACCCGCCGCCGCCAGCCCGGGGCCGGCTCGCCTCAGCGAGGAGCAGCGGCGCCTGGTGGAGAGCACAGAGGTGGAGTGTTACGACTCCCTCACGGGTACGGTTCGGGGCCCGGGGCCGTCGGGTGGCTGCGGGGCTGCGGTCTGACCGGGGCGGTGGGGGGGAGGGACTTCAGAACTTCATGGGGACAGGGGTTGGGAGCAGATGGCGGGGGCATCCGGGATGGAGGGAAGCAGGGGCTTTGGACTTGGTCTTCAGAGCCTCGCTTCCCCGACTTATGACGCGTGAGTGGAGATTAGAAAAGGCTGGCCCTGCGGGGCCGTTTGGTTCTTGGTCCCTCACTTCTGCAATTGTTTGGGGAAAGCTCAATTGCCAGCTGATTGCCTTAGACTTGCCTGCCCTGCGCCCTCTAGCGGCGGCGCAGAACGGTTCCCTACCACTGAGCGAGCGGATTGGCGCCCCCTGGTGGCCAGAGCAATGCCTTAGGCCGAGGAGGACAGGTGACTTGAGGTCACGAGAGTCCCGGGGGCTTCGGGCATCCTCTGAGAGCACAGGGTCTCCGCATCCTCCCCGCTCACTCCCCCCTCCCCCCCCCCCGCCCCGCAGCTTGCCTCCTGCAGTCGGAGCTGGTGAACTACGAGCGCGTGCGCGAGTACTGTCTCAAGGTGCTGGAGAAACAGCAGGGCAACTTCAAGGCCACCTACCGCGCCGGCATCGCCTTCTACCACCTGGGTGACTATGCGCGTGCGCTGCGCTACCTGCAGGAGGCCCGAAGCCGGGAGCCCACAGGTGCGGGGCGGGGCGGGGCGGGGCGGGGCGGGGCAAGGGGTCCAAGCAGAGGCAGCCAAAGGCGCAGGACCAGGGCGGGGCAGAGCCACCCCAGGCAGTGCTGTGACCCGCTCTGGACAAGCGCTCTCCAGTCCCTCGAGACTCCTCCCACGCCCGTCCATCATCCATCCATCCATCCATCCATCCATCCACCTTCACCCAAAGGTCCACTCGCCCTGTCCCTCTGACATTGACCCAGCCACCTCTCATCTTTGCGATCTGGGGAATTGAGCCCAGGGCCTCCTGCGTGCAAGGCGAGCGCGCTGCCAGCTAGGCTACATCCCCAGCCCCAGCCCCTTGACCTCCTGGGCCACCTTCTGCCCTCCAGGCCTCTGCCCCTTGGGTGGGGGTGGGGGGACCAGTCAGGGCGCTCGCTCTGTGCGTCCGTGTGTGTAGACACGACACAAGCCAATGGGGAGGGCAGATGGGGCACAGCAGGTGCTGGATGCAGCAGGGCTGTGGGAGCAGAGAGGCAGGATTAGCTTTCCCGTGAAGTGGTTTGGTGAGAACAGTTGTCGCGGGGTGGGGGGGGGGTGAGGTGTGACAGGAGCCTCTCCCTGCAGAGTGCAGAGTGCTGCACGTGTGAGGCAGGAGGTGTGAAACGTCTCTGAGTGGCTGGCTGAGCTGAGGTGCCGGGGTGGGGGGGGGTGGGGGTGGCGCCCCTGACAGAGAGCGGAGGTCATGAGGACATGAGCCTCTGTCTCAGGGCACTCAGGTGGCCTTCCCGTCCCTCCCCTGCAGACACCAATGTTCTCCGCTACATCCAGCTGACCCAGCTGAAGATGAACCGTTGCAGCCTCCAGAGGGAAGACAGTGACAGCGGGTCTGGAGGCCCGGCTCGGGATGTCGTGGGCTGAGGTCAAAGGGCAGCCTCTACCTTATTCCCTCCAACCTCGCCAGGCAACTCCCCCTGGCTCATGTGTTTACTGGTAAAGCGCCTGTCACTGGTGTCTCCTTTGTGTGGTGTTAATTGTGGTGGGAACCAAGCAGGGGACCCATGCCCGGGACTCACTTCCTCAGAAATGCAGAGGCCCAGGGAGGAATGGCGGGGTCTAAGGGTGTCCCATTGTGGACCCAGGTTGGGGAAGCGCACACAGTCAGGCTTGGTAGGGGGCAGGGGTTACCTTTAATGCTGTGTTTTGTGCCAAATTCCCAACAATGTCCTGTCCCTGAGTATCCCTGCCCACCCTCTCCCCACAGCAGGCTGGGCTCAGAGCTCCACCCCCTGGGGTACAAAGGAATAAATTAAGTGTCCTCCCCTCCCCCCTTCCCCAATAAATAGAGTGAGTATCCTGCCCAGGGCCTCCCCCACCTTGGGGTCCAGTGGGCTGTGGCGGAGCCTGGGGCGCTACATTCATGGCTGCCCAGGCGGGTGGTGGTGGGCAGGTCTCAGTGAGAGCCGTAGGCCCCACACAGGGGCACTGTGTTGTCCTGGCTCTGACCCTCCATGTCCATGTCCAGCAGCGTGGGCTGCACACTGGGGGGCCCAGGGCTCTCTGGAGTGTCTGGCCTGCTGGGAGGCGAGATGCTGAGTGTCCGGCCAAAGGAGACCAGTTTCCAGGGGTCCAGACGGGGGCGGCTGGCAGCTGGACGGGGTCGTGGGGCAAAGGTGAGGGTGGTGGGACGGCCAGGGAACTCCAGGGGCCGGCGACGGGTGGGGAACAAGGCCTGAGGGTCGGGAAGTCGAGGGAAATCAAGGGGGTCTCGAGGACCTAGGAAAAAGGATCACAAGGGTGAGGGCTGGGGTAGAGGGTGCCATTTCTAAGCCAACACGTCCTTGGAAAGTGGTGTTACGGCTTCTCTTGAAAATGTCTCAGCTCTCGCGGTGCTTGTTTCCTAGTAAGGCCACAGCCATTAGGAACTCGGTGCTTGGACCTGGAGTAGGTCCCCAAAGCTTCCAGGGGCTCATTTAACTGGAAGGTGGGCTTTTGAGGTTTTTGCATCAGAGAATGACCTTAAACTCCCCCCTGAACCATCTGCCTCCGCTCCCAGAGTGCTGGGGTTTCAGGTGTGTGCAAACACCCAGTTTTATGTGGTGTTGGAAATCAAACCCTGCGTGTTAGGCAATCTCTCCACCGAAGGAGCTGTATCCCCAGCTCAGTTTTTCCCTCTCTGGGACAGGGTCTCATGTAGCCAAGGCTGGTCTCCAACTGTAAGTAGACCAGGATGACCCCAGTGCTGGGTTCACAGGGGTGTGCTGCCCGCTCATGCCTTCCTCTCTCAAGAGCCATCACAACCCGGGGCAGAGAGTCAAGCTGAGCTCACCACAGCTGCTGGACAGCAGAGCCCCCCCCCCCCAAGTCATATTGGTGGAAATAAGTAGACAGAGGACCAGTCGCCATCAAGTCACCTAGCCCGGCCTTGTAGGCATTATACCATGACCTCCAATATATCCTGCCTCAGGCATCCCAAAGCCCCACAATGCCCCCCCGGGGGGGGACACAGACATTCCATCCCCCCACCCCGCCCCCTCCCCGTGCTCCAAGGGAGACACGGGGCAGTGGCCTGTCAAGGGAGGCTTGCACAGGCCTCACTCACCATGGTTAGTGAGCTCCAGGGGCTCTCGCTGCCTCAGCGCCCCATCCGATGGTGTCCGCCTGTGTCCCCGACTCACGGCGTGCGCGGCGGTGACATGGGTGGGCGTGAGCGACTGGCGAGGGTCCTTCTTGAAGCTCTCCAGCTCCACGTCCACAAGGGGGTTGGTGCTGGGTGACGACGCCGGGGGAGAGGGCGGTGGGGAGGGCGCAGCGGGCGCAGCCTCGTCGCTGTCGGAGCGCAGCAAGGAGCGTGTAGAGTTGCAATCCGACACAGAGGACAGTGACACTAGGGTGGCCGAGGGCGCCAGGCCCAGGCCGGGGGCTGTGTCATCGCGGCGATTCCCAGGGCGCCCGGTTGGGCTTAGACCCCGAGGGAAGCGGCCAGGCCGCGGGAAGAAGAGGCCGTCCAGCCAGCGCCTCTGCTCCTCGCCGTCCCCAGCACGCGCTTCGGCCACGTCGGCACCCAAGCCCACGGCGCCCAGCAGCGTGGCGCAGCCCAGCAGCGCCAGGTCGCAGCGTCTGCGAGCTCCGTGTCCTGGCCGGGAAGGGGTCGCAGCCGGCGGCTCCCATGGCGCCTGCGCGCAAGGAGAGGGCTCGGCGGGCAGAGGCACCTTGAGGTAGGACGGGGTGGAGTAGGGGGAAGGGGGCACGCTGTTGCCTTCATCTGCCTCCGCAAACTCTTCTGCAACCGGAGAGGTCCATCACTCGGCTGAACCCTCCCTTTCTCACCTGCCCCCAGAACTGGTGGCCAGGACGAGACCCACATTCTCCGGAGGCCACCAAGGGTCATCCTCAAATCTCTCTCCCCAAAGCCTTGCTTCTAAAAATGAGCGCCCCGCCCTCGGGCAGTAGCTGCTGTTTCTTCTGGGCATGTCTCACCTCGGCCACCTCGTCCCCCTCCGCTCCCCCAGAGCACCCGCGATCTCTTACCCATCTCATTGAGGCTCGCAAAGCCTGGGGCCATGGGGGTGTGCTTGGGGGATTTGCCCAGGTTGGGGGCGCTCGAGGACCACTGCTTGCATCCTTCCCCCAGGGCCTTGAGCCTGCACGGGGCACAGGGAGACGGGGTCAGGGACTGGTTAGGCAGGCACAGGGGCAGGCGGGCAGGGGTCCACCCATACCTCTCCTCGCCTCCGGCCCGCTCCTTCTGCAAAGTGGAGCTGGGGCCCCACGTCCTGCCCTTCTTCTTGCCCCCAACCAGTTCTTCCTTCTTTGGTGGTCCACTTCGGCTCCACGTTCCACCGCCGCTGCTGCTGCCACAGTCCATGGGAGTCACTAGGTGGAGAGAAGTGGCGAATGAGTCCTGAGAGACCCCTGGCGGCCCTAGGGACCTTTCTGACAACTACTCCTGTTGTAAATCCCTTCCTGACGTTCTGCTATGAGCACCCCCGCCCCCCGCAACTCAACAAGGCAGTTGGATCCCCCTTAAGCTCTCCGTGCACCCAACTCCAGAACCCCTGAAGCCCTGTGTCCTCACGCCCCTACCAAGGCCTTCAGCTCACTCTGGTTTGACAGCCCTGAGCTCTGCAGACAGTGGTTCTCTTTCCTCCATGCTCCCGAATTCGCCCTGGTTCTACTGTCATACTGTGTGGCTCTCTGGTGGAAGAGACCTGACTCCCATCAGGTTATCCCCTGATCTTCACACGCCAGGCCACAAGTGCACCCACCCACGAAGAAGTTACTGTGGTAAAAATAGTGAGTTATAGACTATCCTGAAACACAAAGTGAGACCATCTTACATCAAAAACAAACTGGACCTCAGTTTGGAGCGTTTGCCTCTTAAACAGGAAGCCCTGGGTTTGCCTCCCAGCACCGTATAAACTGGGCATGGTGGCACCTGCCTGTAATTCAGAACCGGGCAGGTGGAGGCAGAGGTGGAGGTGGGTGGGGGGATCAGGAATTCGAGTTCAAGATCATCCTTAGCCACACCTAAGTTCCAGGCCAGCCTGGGCTACATGAGACCCTAAGGCAGGCAAACAAAGGGACAAGTTGAGCAGTCTGGGATTGCATCTGACTGGTTCTGACTCTCCCCTTGGACTGACGCACTGGGCAGCTCCATTCCTTCACCTGCATGTGCCCCTCCAAACAGAACCCCCGACCCCCAACCTATGCCAGGCTTCATGGACTTCACATCTTCAAATAGTATAGATCTCTCCACCCTTGGTAACGGTGGTAGAATATTATTTTAAGGTGCATGATTTTTGTTTATACTGTATTTGTTTAACTCTGTGAAGCTGTGATTCTTTGCCTGTCTACAACACCTGATGGGCTAATAAAGAGCTAGATGGCCAGCCAATAGCAAGGCAGGAGCACGGATAGGTGGAGCTGGCAGGCAGAGTATAAATAGGAGAAACAAGGAACACGAGAGCAAGAGAACAACGGGAGGAGGACATCAGGGGCCAGGGGCCAGCCGCCCACAGAGTAAGAAGTAAGATATACAGAAGAAAGACAAAAGCCCCAAGGGAAAAGGTAGACGGGTTAATTAAGGTTAAGAAAAGCTGGCTAGCAACAAACCAAGCTAAGGCCGGGCATTCATAACTAAAAAGACTCCGTGTGTGAGTCTTTGTTTGGGAACTGGGTAGTGAGCCTCCCAAAAAAGCCAAAAGAGATAACAACCAAATTTGGATGGTTCCCATTCAAGTGTACCCCCCCCCCCGCCCCAGTATCTGGGTACATGAAGAACAGAAAGGCTGATCCAGCATGAATTGGTTTTAAGTACAAATTTATCCTCAAGCCAACTTTTAAGGTAAATCTCCCATTTCACATCTTACGCCTATGCAAAAACGGACACAGGCATACTTACACATCCACAAATTCATATGCATGCATGCATGCACACGCGAGCATACACACACACACACACACACCCAAGGACAAGGGCAAAACTCAGTTGTAGAACACATGCTTTACACACATGAGGCCTTGGGTACTGCCAAACATTTAAAAAAAAAATCAGGATCTAGAGAGATGTCAGCACCCACATGACAGCTTAAAGCCATTTATAACTCCAGTTCCAGGGGTATCTGACTCCCTCTTCTGGTTTCTTTACTCACATGGTGTACAGTCATGGACATAGGCAAAACACATAAAAATAAATAGTCAAATCTTTAAAAAAAATAATACAATTTACCACACCTTTAATCTCAGCACTCGGGAGGCAGAGGCAGGAGGATCTCTGTGAATTCGAGACCAGCCTGGTCTACAAGGGGTAGTTCCAGGACAGCCTCCAAAGTCACAGAGAAACCCTGTCTCGAAAAACAAAACAAACAAACAAACAAATAATACAATTTTAAAACTCAGATTCTTTGCGTCTCCAGGGCTGTATGTTCTGGTCCTGCATCCCCCTTTCCACAGAACATTCCTCCCCTACTTACTCTACCAGTCATTTTCCTTCCTAGCCTAGCCTGTTCCTCCTGCCAGGGCCACTGTCCCCTCCCCCGGGGCAGGCACATTCTTTGCCAGTATAGGCACTGTCAGATGGCACCTCAGGCCCTGCGGCTGTGCAGCAGCAGCCTTTCTGTGACCCCCCTTTTCTGGGCTGAGGATGTCTGACGCTGCTAAACTCCAGGTAAGCAAGAGTGGTTCTGGGAAAGACAGCATTTGAATGGACAGACCAAGCCTCTACCTTCCCCCATGAGGTGGCACTGTTCATTCCACTCCAGGCCCAAACAGCACAAAGAGGCAGGGGGGTCCTGCCTTGGGAACTTGACCTGGGACCCCCATCTTCGGGTCAACCCTAATACACTCCTCACCTCTCTATGTTTGGTGCTGGGACAGAATATTATAAGGCTTATAATGTGCCAAGTACAGGCTCTACCCCTGAACTACACACACACTGCCAGCACCAATGTCTTATCATCTACTCTCTTCCTGGAAATGACGATGCTTATTGATGTATTTGTAGCCAGGAATGCCAGCAATGTACTCAGGGTTTGCTGACTGACTGTGAGGGCCCTATGTATACTCACAGCGAATGGCCCTCAGCCGGGGGATGATACTGGGGCTGGCAGGAGGGCTGGCCCCATCGGATCCTTTCCTCTTGTCCAGGGTGGGAGAGGCCTGGACGGTGATCTTGTGTTCAAATCCTGAGAGAAGAAAGAGACATTCCTAAGTACTGGTATCATGGTAAGCAAAGAGAGACTTCCTCTGTAGAAACAAGGGACTGCGGGGCTGGAGAGATGGCTCAGAGGTTAAGAGCACTGACAGCTCCTCCAGGGGTCCTGAGTTCAATTCCCAGCAACCACATGGTGGCTCACAACCATCTGTTATGAGATCTGGTATATACATGCTTCCAGATATACATGGAAGCAGAATCTTGTGTATATAATAAATAAAAATCTTAAAAAAAAAACAAAAAACAAAGGACTGACAGCAGGACCAGGCAGCACTGGTCACTGCTGAATGCATTGGGTCTCAGGGGGCTCAGGCCCATCAGTACCCAGAGCAGCTGGACTTCTCTTGGAAATGGAGATTCTTAGGCTCTTCCTGAGTGAACAAACTTAGGGAAGATCAAAATCTAACTGTGCTTGACTGAGGATCCACCAGGGCAGCAGTTGACTTCTGTGTGACCATGGAGCACTTGGGGTAACCAAGGAAGCAGGAATTAATATTTACTTGTGACTATGTTTAAGGAAGATACTACATTTGGTTGTTGGAGACACTGAAGCATGCTGGAAACAAAGTAGGCAGGTGAGTCTACTTTCATCAACCTGTATCTTTTATAAAATCTTAGTATGAATTTTAAAAATATACAAATATTTGCAGTGCTGGGGGAATATTTGTAAGCCCAGGACCTTTGCATGCTAGGCAAGTACCTAACCATTGAGCAACTCGCCCAGGCCCCCAGATCAATTTTGGGGTGTGGGGTGCTCTGGATGTAACACAGGGCTCTGCACCTGTTAGGAAGTTAGGCAAGTGCCAGGAGGCTACCTCGGAGCCCCAGTCCCAGCCGGCTTTGTTTCTAGATGAGGTTTTGCTATGTAGCTCAGACTGGCCCTGAGTTCTCTCTCTCTTTCCCAGGCTGCCCTCAAATCGATCACCTGCTTCTGCCTCCCCACTGCTGGGTTTACAGACAGGAACCATCATGTGTGATCTGGAAACTTAGCACCTAGATCAAGATGTGCTATAAATATAAAACACACTGATCTCAATGAGTCAGTGTGAAAACCAAAAAGAAACTACGGGTTTTTTTTATTTGGTATAGAATATATATATATATATATATATATATATATCATATTGGGAGATTATATATCTATATTCTATATAGACACATAGAATAAAACAGCTACTGTCCCATAGTTTCTTTTCACTTTTTCAATGTGGCTGCCAGAACGTTAGGCACGTGCTCTAGACCTCCACTGGCTGGTGCTGTGGCCGGCCTGGCTCTGTGATTTCTAAACTCAGTCATGTGGGTCAGGTAGGGACTCAGTCTTTTGTTTTCTGAAATAGAGTCTCAACCCTTAACCAGGGTGACCCAGTCTGGCCTTGAGCTTGTGGTGATCCTCCTGCCTCAGTCTCAGGTTGGACGCTGGACAGGTGTGAGAGCCTCCACCCCTGGCTTTTTGGGTCATGTTCTCTATGTGATACATTTGCAACAGAAAACAAAACAAAACAAAAAAAAACCTTTAAGGTGCTGAATGTGTAGCTTGGTGGAAAAACAAACTTGCCTAGCACGTACGATGCCCTGGCTCAGATAACTGTTCAAACAAATCAAGCAACCCTCTGTGGAGGCATAAGCCCCCCCAGAAGGTTCTGGGGGGCGCTCAGGGGACCGGGTGGTACCGGAGGGCAGGCTGATGTGGCTGCTGCCTTCCCGCAGCTTGAGCAAGCGGCTGCGTTTGAAGGTGCCCTTGCGTTTGCGGACCCTGGGCTTCTCCTGGCTCAGCTGGCTCATGAGCAGGTGCAGCTCACGTTCTACGATGTCCATCTCGCGCTCGGCCAGCTCCTGCTCCCGTCGCCGAAGCTGCTCCTCCTGAAAACGCTGCTCCTGCGCGGCTCGCAGCAGCTCCTCTTCTCGGCTGCGCAACTCCTGGAGGGAGGGAGGGAGGGAGGGAGGGAGGCGGGTCTAGGGGAGGGGCTTAGCTGCTGAGGCCCGCCCAGGGCCCCAGGATCTTGTGAGCACCAGGCTCTGGGTTCATATTCTAGTTCAGACTTTACTAGCTAAGATGAGAGCCAGGGCGGGGGACTGAGTTAGCGCCAAAAAGGGGTGCTTTTTCTTTCTTTGTTTTTGCTTTTTTTGGGGGGGGGCGGGGGTAGGGTTTCATGTAACCTAGGCTGGTCTCCAACTCATTACATAGTGGAGGGCAACCTGCCCGCTTTGCGCTGCGCTGGAACCCAGGGTTTTGAGGATGCTAAGCAAGCGCGCTACACACCTCTACCTGTTTGCCAGCGCTCAGCTCTCCAGTTTGTTAAGTAACCTGTCCTTCGGTAAACAAGCATCCACAAAAGCAGAGAGTAGTGGAAAACTTCAAATAGGCCCCAAAGCAGAGAACAGCACCCCATTACTTCAACGGTTACCCACACCTCACAAGTCTGTCCTTTTCTCTTCTTTCCCCCCGCTCTTAACTGTTTTTGCTATCATGCTTAAAGCCCATTTCAGACAGCATGCAGCATCACCTGTAAGTACTTCAGTACAGCAACTGCCTTGACATGCAAAACACCCTCCATGGCCCCAAAAGGGGTGGGGAGGTTTCCGGGACCCGGGATTCTGAGCTGCCCAAGGCATCACCGCCCAGGGCATCCTGCTCCGCCCACCCGGGTCTCCGGCCTTCACCTTCTCCTTGGTCCGTAGGTCGTCGAACATGTGCTGAATCTCCAGTTTCCAGTCTTCCTGCAGCGAGTGGAAGGACTCCAGCGGCATCTGGAACAGGGCTGATTGTTCGATCACCTCCAGCTGCTTCAGGATGCTGCCAAAATCTGGTCGCCCATGAGGGTCGGGGTCCCAGCATTCTGGGGTGGGAAGGGGAGAGGGAGTGGAAGGAAACGGGGTGAGGGTCAGCATCCGTGCTCAGGGCAAGGCAAGACTAAGCTAAGTTCCTGGTAACATGCCACGGGGAACAATGGAGAGGAGGAACCCCGAGAACACTCAGCGGGATCCAGGTTGCGACAGGAAGCCCAGTGTCTGGCACGCTCCGGCGCTCACATGGGTCTGGGGTCCATGGAAGCAGTGATGGGCCCCCTGGGTTCGAGAGCCTTCTCCCCCATTCCTGGGCCCATTGGAATGCAAGGTTTGGTATAAAGGGGAGAGGTGTGCCCCATGGGACCCTGTCCCCAAAGCTGAGCCTACCCTCTCCACAGGGCCCTGGCTCACCCTCCAGTAGGCGGGCAAAGGGCTCGGGGCACGTGGAGGGAATGGGTAACGTCAGCTTGTTCATAGCCACACCGTAAGCCACGGCCAAGGCGTCGATTTCTCGGTAGGGGACCTCCCCGGTCAGCAGCTCCCAGAGCAGCACCCCGAAGCTGCAGGCAGGAGAGGGAGGGTGATGCCGCGCCCACCCCAGTCTTCACTAGCACTCCAGCCCTCCCTTGTTGCTGCTGCCAGCCTAGCTGGCGAGGCCACGGGAGCCTGATTTGACCTCCATAGGTTTGCTCTTCAAAAGGTGGACAGGGTGGTCTCCTGACATTTTCTATTTTCTGGCCTCTACTCAAAACTAAAGTGGGAGCCCAATGCTTACTGGGAAAAGTCTGACTATTTTATTTATTTTTATAGACAGAGTCCCTGTAGTCCTAGCTGGCCTGGAACTCACTATGTCAATCTGCCTGGCCTCGAACTCAGAGATCCGCCTGCCTCTGCCTCCCGAGTGCTGGGATTAAAGGCGCCACCAACGCCCGGCCAGAGCCACATTTTTTAATCTTTGTCTCTTTAACAACTGCTTTAGTGTGTGTGTGGGGGAGGGGCATGGCTCACATATGGAGGTCACAGGACAACTCGTAGGAGTTGGTTCTCTCCTACCATGGGGGCCCCTGGGATCAAACTCAGGTTGTCAACCTTGGCAGCCAACATCTTTACCCACTGGGCAATCTTGTAGGCCCTAAAATCAGATCTTAGAGAATGTTGAGGACTGAATCCAGGACTAATACATACCAGGCAGGCAGACACTCAGACACTGAGCTATGGCCCTAGCATCCGTCACAGCGGGAGCAGGAGCAGCCTCCTCTTCCTCCACCTCTAATGCAACATGGAGCTCACCATAGCCAAGGCTGACCTGGAGCTCACTATAAGGCCCACGATGAGCCCACCCTTGAAGTCCTCTGCCTCCTGAGTACTGTAATTACAGACGCATGCCACCACGCCTGGAAGCACACATCCTTCTTAGCAATGGCCTTCGATGACCCTTGCAGTGTTGCCTCTAGCCAGCCAGGCTCTTCCAAACCTCTGGCCTTTGTATACACTGCCCCTTTTGTCAAGAACACTCTCCCCTTCGTGTAATTTAACTTTGTCCTTCAAGCCTCGACTGAGGTAGCCCCCATCTGCCAGAAAGCCTTCCTTATTTGTATTCCCACAGTACTTACCTGTCAACACAAGTTAGGACTATTTCCCATGTATAAAGCACGTACTCCAGACCAGGCCCTGTGCTGGTAGGCTTAGTCACCCTTACAACAAAGCATCAAGGCAGAAGGCACTGGCCCGAGTCCATCTTGCCATCCTCATGGCAAGGGGCACTCCCTTCCCCCTCCTTCTCTCTGGCTGGAATGTGGATATAAACCCTGGAGCTCATCAGCATTCAGATCATGAAGATGGCCGGTTTTCAGCCGGGAGTAGCATGATGCCAGCACCCCCGTGTCCCTGGAAACCTACAGGGGTGTTTTGATTGTTACTCTGAGGAGTGCTACTGATACCGAGTGGCTGGGAGACACCAGGGCCCCTGGTGTCCTGACCTGTGACACCACCACTGTATTCAGGACCCCAGTCAGAAGGAGCCTGTGAGGCTGGGGCGCCACTATCACCAGGGCTTTCCAAAGGTTCGGCAACATATACAGAGGTGCGAGACCTCCCCCAACGGTGGCTATGCTAGAGAGCCAGCGGGGAACTCCTGTCTGACTTGGCTCTGCCCCAAATACATTGCTTTGTGACTTGAACAACTTGCAGCCTGACTAGTGACTGACAGTCAAAGGAGACACCAGGGTGTGGCTCCAATGAGGCCATGCATTCATAACTGTCCCAACGGCTGGCACTCACTGCACCTAAGAGTAACATGCAGGGTGTCCCTCAGCCACAGGTTCCTTCCTCAGTCCCTTTGGCCCTGCTGCAGTCCCACACTCTGGAACACTCACCTCAGCACCTCCTTTGAGGTACCCAGATTGCTTAGCTGGTTCCTTGCCCTTAGAACTCAGGTGATCACAGTGGCCCTGGGACACAGAGGTGACTCCCTGTCCACCCTACATCTTCACACACAAATACTTTCCCCATCTCTACAATTATTCCAGAATCTTCTTGTCTTCCTCCCCATCCCCAAAGACAAGCTCTTACTCCGTATCCCTGACTGGTCTGGAACAGGCTCCGTAGACCAGGCTGGTCTAAACTTACAGAGATCCATCTACCTGTCTGTCTCTATAGCCTGATGCTAGGATGAAGGGTGTGTACCACTATACCTGACAATGCTTCAACAGTTGGTTTTGTGTTGTGTGTGTGTGTGAGTGTGTGCACATGGAGGCCAGGGGTAAACCTCAGCTGTCAATCTCAGGGGTTTTTGAGACAGAGTCTCTCTATATAGACCTGGCTGTCTTGGAACTCACTCTGTAGACCAGACTGGCCTTGAACTCACAGAGACCTGCCTGCCTCTACCTCCCGAGTGCTGAGATTAAAGGCGTGAGTTATCATGCTTGGGTCCCCGGGTTTTTGTTTGTTTGTTTGTTTTTTGAGATAGGATAGCTCACTGAGATCGGAAGCTCATGGATTAGGTTAGACTGCCACCCACAGGGATCCCTGTCTCGGTCTCCTCAATGCCACTGGGATTATCAGCACAATCTACACGCCCAGCTTTTATGTGGATGCTGGGGGTTTACCTCAGGCTGTCATGCTTGCATGGAGAACATTTTACTAACGGGACTGTCTTCTCAGCCCCCACTTTCCAGTTTCCTTTTCATTTCTTGTTACTAACCCTGAGGGTTGTATTACTGGATTGAACTCAGGGCACTGCAATAAGCTATACAAGTATGTTCTTGCTGAGCCACACCCCCAGCCCCTCACTGGGTGAATTCTAGGCAGGGGCTCTACCTCTGAGCCACGCCCCAGCCCCTCACTGGGGTATTCTAGGCAGGAGCTCTACCATTGAGCCACGCCCCCAGCCCCTCACTAGGGTATTCTAGGCAGGGGCTCCACCACTGAGCCACGCCCCCAGCCCCTCACTGGGGAATTCTAGGCAGGGGCTCTACCACTGAGCCACGCCCCAGCCCCTCACTGGGGTATTCTAGGCAGGAGCTCTACCATGAGCCACGCCCCCAGCCCCTCACTGGGGTATTCTAGGCAGGGGCTCTACCACTGAGCCACGCCCCCAGCCCCTCACTGGGGAATTCTAGGCAGGGGCTCTACCACTGAGCCACGCCCCAGCCCCTCACTGGGGTATTCTAGGCAGGAGCTCTACCATTGAGCCACGCCCCCAGCCCCTCACTGGGGTATTCTAGGCAGGGGCTCTACCACTGAGTCACACCCCAGCCCATCACTGGGGGATTCTAGGCAGGAGCTCTACCACTGAGCCACACCCCTCAGATCCTCACTGGGGGATTCTAGGCAGGAGCTCTACCACTGAGCTACATCCACTACCCTCGTTTTATTTTGATTTTGAGACAGGCTCTCACTAAGTTGCCCAGGCAGGCATTGAACTTGAATCCTGCCTCAGCCTTCTGAGTAGATGGGATAACAGACCTAAGCTACCAGGCAGGGTTCTCTTTGCTGATGGTTGTGCTCCTAGACAGCTGTGTGGGTAGAAGAATGGATGGCTGCGCCCAGGTCCTCAATCTCCCAATTCAATGGCTGTGTGGTAGAGGGTGTTTCAGGAGCACTTTAGTGCTAACATTTATTTCTTCCGAGATTTTTTTATTCAGGTGTAAATCCTTCCTCAGGACCTGCCTCAGCCCCAGGTACGCTTAACCGTTTGGTCACTGGTCTCCCACGGATGTCTCCCTCCCCACCAGCTCCCCCTCCCCCTCCCCGAGGACACCTGCCAGCCTCTCCGCACCTCCAGACATCGCTGCTTTTGGAGAAGAGGGAGAGGCGGATGACCTCGGGAGCCATCCAGGCGTAGGTCCCCGCGGCACTCATTTTGGTGGTCTTGTGCCACTCTCGGGCAAGGCCGAAGTCTGTGATCTTGAGCACCGTATCAGCGAGGTTATGGTTCTCAATGGCCTCCAAGATTAAGACTGTGGGTTGGAAGAAGGGTAAGTCACCAAGACCTGCCAGGCGGTGGGTGTCCCAGTCCCCTGCCTTCCTCTTTCCCTTCAATAGCTTATGGGTCCCCACTCCACCCAGTCCCTTCCTGCCCTGGACACCAGAAGCGACTCCTTGTTTCTAATCCCCAGGGGGCCTCTTGCAGCCACAGTCAGTGCTAGTCCCAGACGGTCACATGCCTGCTTTCTTTACTAACCAGGCAGACTGTATCACCCTATGCTTTAACTCTGACATGTTCATACTACTTATGCTGGCCAAGAAAAAGAGGGGATGGAGTGGGGGCTCAGCCATTGTGAGTGTGCACTGCTTTTGCAGAGCCCTGAACTGGATTCCCATCACTTTCACCAGTTTACAAGCACACACACACGCTCGCGCATGAAGGAAAAGGAAGACACAGTGACACAGTTGGGCATGGTGGCACATGCCTATAGATCCTGAGGCAGGAGGATAATATGTTGGAGGATAACCTGGACTATACAGCAAGACTTTGTTTTAAAATACCAAAAGAGCCGGGTGGTGGTGTGTTGGTGGTAGCCCGTGCTTTTAATCCCAGCACCCGGGAGGCAGAGGCAGGCGGATCTCTGAGTGTTCGAGACCAGCCTGGTCTACAAGAGCTAGTTCCAGGACAGCCTCCAAAGCCACAGAGAAACCCTGTCTCGAAAAACAAAACCAAACAGAAACCCCAAAAGAATGAAAAGAACATGACAGGCCAGTTCCAAGCCTGCAAGAAACCTCTGGTACAACCCTGGCCTTCTACCACCACCAGGATAACATGCTGTAAGTAGCCTACTGGTCCAAAGGAGATGGGAAACACTTGGGAGTAGAATCCTTCAACCCAAGGCCTGCTAAATCATTTTGTTCCCCGTCTAGTTATAAGAACACAGACAGTAACAAGCAGCTGTTTTTACGCACTTGAATTTTGGGGGTGGTTTGTTATGCAGCATCACTGTGATCAAGACTGACTGATACAAAAAACCAAGCATTATATACTATACAGAATACTGGAGCTGACTGGAGGCAGTGGGTCATCTAACAATGATGATAGCTATGGTTAGTGTCTCCACTGGGGCTAAATCCTTTCTAAGAATGGACTCGTAGCTCTTTATGTGCAATGGTCTTTTGCCTGCACGAGGGTGTTGGGTACCCTGGAACTGGAGTTACAGTTGTGAGCCTCCAAGTGGGTGCTGGGAATTGAACCTGGGTCCCCCAAAAGAACAGCCAGTGCTCTTAACTGCTGAGTCATCTCTCCAGCCCCTCATAACTCATTTTTATTGCCTAGCATACGAAATCTTAGAAAAGTACTTGGCCAAAAGCAAATGGCTGTTTAGACACCACTGCAAAGACTTGAACTTAGTGTTGCCATCCGTGCCCCATGTCTTAATGCTGGGATAGTTTTTGCTTTCCATGTTTGTGCATGTGTGAGGGATAAGTTCTAAACCCAAGGCCTCTTGCATCTGAGGCAAGCACTATAAGACCATGCTACAGTATCAGCTTCATATATTTTTAAGTTTTTTTTATGTATACATTTGTGTGGATGTTTATATGTCCAACGCGTGCGTGCCCTCCAGTGCCTGAAGAGACCCCAAGAGTACTGAAGCCCCTGGACCTGGAGACACTCATGTTTGTGAGGCACCATGTGGGTGCTGGGAACTGAAGCCCTGGAATCCAGATGCTCTGCAAGAAAAGCCTCTGCTTTAAACTTAACGACTGAGCCGTCTCTCCAGCCTCCAGCCTGGGTTTTGCTGTTTTGAGAGGTCCCACTGTAGCACAGTCTAGCCCCAAATCTACAGCAGTCCCCACGCTGCAGCCTCCCAAGTACTGGGGCTCTAGGCCAGTTTTACTATTTCTCCACAGAGTCGCTCTCTTCCCACCTCCTATTTGCCCTACTTTCCCCATCTTTCTTTGTAAGGTTGAGTCCTTTTTGCTCAGTTCTCCCCCAGACATTTGTCTTTCCTGACCATCAAATCTGGAGATCACCTGTCTCACCCTGAATTCACTGCAATTCTCTCGGAGACGCTGTAACTTTCTGAAAATCTGGTATCAATCTCCCTTTTTTCCCTCTCTTTCTATCCTTCTATCCTTCTATCTATGGACTGTATGTATGCATGCATGTATGTATGTATCTATCATCCCCATATCTATAGGTGGACTGATCAATCAATTAATTTTCTTGTTTACTAGAATATAAATTTCATATTGAGAAGGAGCAGGATTTTCCTCCTCTTTTTTTTTTTTTTTTTTTTTTTTTGTTGAGACAGTATCATTAGGTAGTCCTGGCTGTCCTGGAACTCACTCTGAAGACCAGGCTGGCCTTGAATAAAAAGAGATCTGCCTTCCTGTGTCTCCTGAGAACTGGGATTAAAGGCTTGGGATAGCATACTTGACTTTTCTTTTCCTTTAAAAAAAAAATATCTTTACCTATCTATGTGTATAAACTGTTCCACCCATGTGTGTCCCAGGGATTAAACTCTAGTTGCCAGGTTTGATACCAAGTGTCTTTGCCTGGCTAGTCATTATGCTGACCCCTGATGGATCGATGGATCTATCTATCTATCTATCTATCTATCTATCTATCTATCTATCTATCTATCCAAGGTCTTACACTGTAGTCCAAATTAGCCTGGAACTCACTATATAGCTCAGACTGGTCTCACACTTACGGCAATCCTCTTGCCCCAGCCTCCTAATACTAGGATTGCAGGCATGTGCCACTCACTATACCCAGCTGTCCCTAGTCTCTTCCATAAGCCTAGAGCCAAGGATAAAGCACAGTGGATGCTTAAGAATACCTAAACTAAGTTAGGCTAGGTGGTACACATTTGTAACTCCAGTACTTAGAAGATGGAGGTAGTGGGTTTGCAAGTTCAAAGCCTGGGCTACAAAGACCCTATCTCAAAAACCAAACCAAACACCAAAACCGAAACAACCGTCCAATCAAGATGGCTGAGCAGGTAAAGGTAGTTGCCACCAAGATTGATGATCTGAGTCCCATCCCCAGAGCCCTCACTGATGGAAGGAGAGAAGTGACTCTGGCAAGATGTCATCTGACTTCCACACATGCCTGGTGATGTGTATACCTGTCCCCCAATAATAAACAAATAAAGCGATTCAAACAAACAAACGAATGAATTATGGAAGCAAAGGACAAATGACATCAGATGAGGAACTTCTTGGGGAAGGCTGCAGGGACACTGTTGCAGGAGCCCATGTCCTTTACTGCCCAGAAGAAGCCCTGGCCTCCAGAGCCCAGCCACCTTGCCCAGGTTGTATTAGAGGTGGACTGTGGATTCTCTGACTGAGGAAGGGTCAAGGATCCCAGCTTGTACAAAGAGCATGCCAGTGGCCCTATCACCAGTCACCCCGCATTTTAGAAGCACTAGAATATGAGCATCCATGCAGGCAGAGACCGCCTGCATCTATTTTGCTGAGTCTCCCAGACTGGTACATGGTACATGGTCACTCTCTCTGTGGAATGTACGAATGCCAGGCATAGAAGATGGAGACCGCTCAGCCCTCTCTTCTAGGGCCTTAAGGTTGTAGTTGGTAACGTGGCAACAAGCAGTTGAGTGGATTCAAAGAAATATGAAAACATAAACCAACAGGTCAAAAGGAATTGCCCAGGAGTGAGGGTTAAAGGCAAAGGGAGGACTGTCACATTCCAGGTGTAAGTGTGACCCACTTGAGGGCAGGGGACATACTGGCCTCACTTGCAGTGGAAACCTCCTGCACATGCTCTGGCCTTGCAAATACCAAATGCATTAACAAGGCCATTGACTTATAAAATAAAAATGAAGGGGTGTGGAACAGGGCTCAGCAAGAGCGGGAGAGCTAGGGAGGAGCATCTAGCATCCAGCACACCAGAATGATCTAGAATGAATGAAAGTAATGTCTCATCTATGGGGACTTTCTGGGAAAGAAACCATAATGTTTTGGTGCTTGGAGTGAGTCTAACCTACTAGAGGCTCCATTAATATTTGCTGATGCCTTGTGATGCTTTTTTTTGGTCTAGATATGACTTCTAGGGACCCTTCCTCTCTACTTGGCCCACTGTCATTCAACCAACCAATCAGCTTTGAAGACCTCTTTGATTGGCAGGGCAGCCTGGTAGCATTTATATCAGCCACACTCTTCATCGTGGCCAGTTTGTCTCGGAGAACCAGTAGCATTTCAACAGTGGTTTTTCAGTTGGGGTGACTTGCCCCACTCCATCCCATCTCCAGGGGACATAAGGCAGTGTTTGGAGACAGTTTGGGTTTTGATAGCTGGGAGCAGGTCCCAATGAGCTCTTGTGGATAGAGGCCTAAGACGTGACTAAACAATGTAAAATGCACAGGGCAGTCCTCCCACCAGTGACATACCACAAATGCTAACAGTGACAGGCTTGCGAAACCCTGGCCCCAACTAAGCTAGGTTCTGCTTATTTCTGTCTGGTAGACTCTGGGGCCATGATCGGGTGGTGGGTATCGTGAAGACAGGCTGTGCACAGGGGTGTGAGCACAGGGACTGCCATAGTGTCATGGATACACAATCATTGGTGCACTGCGACTATAGCCCGAGAGACAGTCTACCTTTCAACCTTTCTAAGCATCCTTTTTTCTTCTTAATAGAGCCAAAGCCCCCCACCACCAGGCAGTTTACCGCTGTCCCTCCTTGCCCCATGCACAATGCCATCTGGTGTCCTTTGCGGTTTCCAGCCACCTGGTCTTGGCTTCACAAGCCTCAGCGGAAGAGAGTTTTGGGGAGAGAGGATACCACTTACTGTTGATGGACTTGAGGTCCCGGTGAATGATGGGGACAGGGGCATCGTTGTGTAGATAGTTCATGCCCCGAGCCACCTGCACGGCCCAGTTGACCAGCACGTGAGGGGGCACTCGGCGACCGGCCAGGACCCTGCTCAAGGCACCTCCCCGAGCGTACTCCATCACCAGGCAGAGGTTTGGGGGGCTGAGGCAGGCGCCCCTCAGGGCGATGATGTTGGGGTGCTGAAGGGCTCCGAAGAGCCGGGCCTCCTGGCGCACCTGCTCGGCTGTCACCGCGGGGTCCCGCTCAGGGTCCAGCCTGGCGGCCTTGACGGCCACCTCCTCGCCGCGCCACAGGGCCCGGTAGACCTTGCCGAAGCCCCCGACCCCGATGATCTCCTCCAGCTGCAGCTCATGGAAGGCGATCTCCCGGGGCAGCCGGAGGCCCGTCGGGGCGGCGGGGGCGGCGGGGGCCACGTAGTTGCTGGGGAAGACGCCCACGCGGCCGCCGGGCAGCTGCCCCGTCCACCAGCCCTCATCGCCGGACACGGCCCAGTCCTGGGACAGCACCCGGACGCGGTCGCCTCTCCGCAGGGTCAGCTCCTCGTCTCCCACCGCCTCGTAGTCGAACACGGCGGTCCACACGGGCCCCGCGGGGGTGGCGCCCCACTCTCTGGCCGCCCCCTCCTCCTCCTCCTCCTCCATGGGGCAGGGGCGAGCGCTGCGGGCGGCCGCTTCTCACGCAGGCTGCCCGGGGGATGCTGCTGAGCGCGGGCCGGGGAGGCCGGGGTGGGAGGCAGCCCCTGCAGACCCCGGGGGGCTCCTGGGGACCATGGCTGGGGTGTGTGTGTGGATGGGGGGGGTGGGATCTCCGCTGGAACCAGGGGGAGGGGAAATAAAAATAATTAAAAAAAAATAATAATAGCAAAACAACAAGAACCTTTTTCCAAAGCACGGGACCGTCTCCTCGGAGGTCAGGGCCGGGGTGATCGGGGCCCGCCGGCGGAGGCCGAGGCCGAGGGCAGCGAGCGGCCGCCCCTCCCCGCGCCTCTCACCCCGTGCAGCTCCACCGGCGGCCCCCGGCTCCGCATCCCCAGCCACGACCGCAGGGCCGGCCGGGCGGGGATGGCGAGCGCCCCGGGGCGGCCGCCCCGGGATGGGGTGGCTCGCCCCTCGCCTCTTCACGCGAGGACCCGCCGGGCGGCCCCCATCCTCTTTAGCCGGCTCGCGGTCGAGCCACCCCAGCCCCCCCCACCCCCAGGCTCCCGCTTCCCCCCTCCTCCCCCGGGGCTCTTGGCGGTGGTGCCAGGGACGCCGCAATGCCTCCTGGGAGATGTAGTCCGCAGCTGCGAGGCCTCGGGGTCGTCCCGAGCCGCACGGTCCCGAGGCTTTAGGCTCTGTCTCAGGCACCGACGCTTCCCACAGACCCTCCAGGAGCCCCGGCTCGGGTTGTGGTTGACGGTAACTGACACGTTTAGCCAATATAGGAGCTGAATGAATGGGGATTACGGCCCGGAACTCGTGAAGCGGTTCCGACGAGGTTCGCGGGACGCATAATCTCCTGGGGCCCTCACTGGCAGAGGATGCTGGGAAATGTAGTCCGTGTTTGGACCATTACGCGGCATGAAACCACATTATGCTGCATGAAACCACAGGGAGCTGGAGGTGACTGATGCAGTCAGGGTGCCTGGCGTGTCCGGTTCCTCTGTGGGCAAAGAGAGGCTGGCCGGTGAAGGATTTCACAGCCGCATCCGCTTGCCTCACTGGCTCTTGGATCACCTGCCTCTGCTGTCAGAACTTGTCCAGACTCCCCTGTCTCCTATAAAGGAGCTTCAGTATGGGGGGTTGCGCCAAAGGTTTTGCTCAAATGATTTCGTGAAATCTTCACGAAGAGCCTCGTTTACGGGCGACCCAGAGAAACGAAGTCACTTGTCCGAGATTGTTAAATTATGAATGGCAAAGCAAGTAAAAAAAAAAAACTATAAAAAAAAGCAATCCAAATTGCCACTGATATTTTTAATTTGTGTGTGTGTGTGTGTGTGTGTGTGTGGTATTTTTGTGTGTGTGTCTGTGTGTGTGTGTGGTATTTTTGTGTGTGTGGTATTTGTGTGGTGTGTGTGTGTGTGTGTGTGTGTGTCTCTGTGTGTGTATTTGTGTGTGTGTGGTATTTGTGTGTGTGTGTATGGTATCTGTGTGTGTGTGTGTGTGTGTGTGTGGTATTTGTGTGTGTGTGTGTGATGTGTGTGTGGTATTTGTGTGTGTGGGGGGTGTGTATTTTTGTGTGTGTGTGTCTGTGTGTGTGTGGTATTTGTGTGTGTGTGTGTATGGTATCTGTGTGTGTGTGTGTCTCTCTGTGTGTGTATTTGTGTGTGTGTGATGTGTATGTGTGTGGTATTTGTGTGTGGTGTGTGCGGTGTGTGTGGTATTTGTGTGTGTGTCTGTGTGTGTGTCTGTGTGTGTGTGGTATTTCTGTGTGTGTGATGTGTGTGTGGTATTTGTGTGTGTGTGTATGGTATCTGTGTGTGTGTGTGTGATATGTGTGTGGTATTTGTGTGTGTGTGGTGTGTGTATTTGTGTGTGTGTGTGGTATTTGTGTGTGTGTGATGTGTGTGTGGTATTTGTGTGTGTGTGGTGTGTGTATTTGTGTGTGTGTCTGTGTGTGTGTCTGTGTGTGTGGTATTTGTGTGTGTGATGTGTGTGTGTGGTGTGTGTGTGTGGTGTGTGTATTTGTGTGTGTGTCTGTGTGTGTGTCTGTGTGTGTGTGGTATTTCTGTGTGTGTGATGTGTGTGTGGTATTTGTGTGTGTGTGTGTATGGTATCTGTGTGTGTGTGTGTGTGTGTGTGTGATGTGTGTGTGGTATTTGTGTGTGTGATGTGTGTGTGGTATTTGTGTGTGTGTGGTGTGTGTATTTGTGTGTGTGTGATGTGTGTGTGGTATTTGTGTGTGTGTGATGTGTGTGTGGTATTTGTGTGTGTGTGTGGTGTGTATTTGTGTGTGTGTGTGTGTGTGTGTGGTATTTGTGTGTGTGTGATGTGTGTGTGGTATTTGTGTGTATACTTGTACGTGCTCAAAGAGGGCATGGGCTCTCCCAGACCTTCAGTCCCAGTCAGCTGTGAATCGCCTCCTGTGGGTGCTGGGAACCCAAATTCAGGTTATCTGCAAAAGCAGTACTCGTTCTTCAGCGCCGATCCATCTTTGCAGCCCCTGCATTAGTACCTGAGATTCTGGTGTTAGCCGAGTTTGTTTGTTGAACAGGCAAAGAATTGACTGTCTGAGGGAGACGTGTGGGGAGGGGCTTCACTGAGGCAGGCTGGCATATCTCTGAGTTGGGAGTCTGGCAAAGCTTTTTATGAGGCCGCTGGGTCCACCTGTCTTATCATCTTGCCTAGTTATTTGTCCCTGAGCGGGTCATTTCCTTCTAGCCTTCCTCACAAGAAAGGAAGCAACCCTGGCAAGAAGCCCATCTCAGCTTTCTCTACCTGCCTGTATATTTTTTCTAACTTTCCCTTTGCACCACTTTTCTACGTATAGAATGTACAGAGTTGTGTGAAATGTCAATGGCTTGTTCAACAACCATGAACATTACAGGGCAGAATTTTGGTTCTTTCCAGTTTGCTATTCCTAAAAGGTCTGGGGCTCTGGAGAGAGGAGGGAAGGTAAGAATTTTAATGAGTTAATTAATTAATTAATTAACTTTAATTAGCCCCGAGGCTGGATTCTGAGATACTGCTGCTGAATGATCACTGAACATGATCCAACTCCTGTAGTTGGCTGACAAGTCTCCTAGTTGTCACTTATTGCCTGGTGAGATGGCCAAGCCAGAGTTTGACCCCAGAACTCACATGGTGGAAGGAGAGAACTACAACTTCTCCATTTGTATCTTGGTTGGCATTGAGTGCATAGGCACATGTGTGCAGGCTCGCACGCGTGCGCGCGCGTGCACACACACACACACACACACACACACACACTTGTGCCCATGTGTGCACATACACACAGATTTTTTTTTTTTTTTGAGACAGGGTCTCTCTGTAGCCCTGGCTGTCCTGGAAATTTCTGTGTAGACCAGGCTGCCCTCAGACTCAATAGATATGCCTGTTTCTGTCTTCTGAGTGCCGGAATTGAAGGCTTGGCCACCATGCCCAGTTACAAATCTTTTATTACTAAGACTTTCCCTTTAACTAAGAGCTCCTTGTCCACGATGCCTTAAGATATTAACTTTACACTGAAAATTGTGCAATAACCAGCATGCTTGGGTTAGGCTGACGTCGTTAGTCTGCTTACTAACCCCTTAGGGGTGATTCAATGTCAATGAAACGTGGGTGGTTGGAACAGGCAGTCTCCAAGCAGGGGCCTATCCTTGAGTGAGGAAAGGAAACTTGCTGGGTTTTAGGTCTTAGTGGATTCTTTCATGGTTAGGGATGGAATTTGTCAATTCCCTAGCTCTCCTTTGCTCTATCACTGACCCAACTCTTAGCCCCTCTCTGGTGGGTTCTACACAAGTGTTTTATTGCTTATCCACACCCCCAGGTCCTCTGGGGGATTCTAGGCAGGGGCTCTACAGCTGAGCCACGCCCCCCAGCCCCTCACTGGGGAATTCTAGGCAGGGGCTCTACAGCTGAGCCACGCCCCCCAACCCCTCACGGGGGGGGGGATTCTAGGCAGGGGCTCTACAGCTGAGCCACGCCCCCCAGCCCCTCACTGGGATATTCTAGGCAGGGACTCTACTGCTGAGCCACGCCCCCCAACCCCTCACGGGGGGGATTCTAGGCAGGGGCTCTACCGCTGAGCCACGTTACCAGCCACTCCCTCCCTTTTTTCTTTTTCTTTTTCTCTTCCTTTCTTCCTTTCCTTTCTTCCTTTCTTCCTTTCTTCCTTTCTTCCTTTCTTCCTTCCTTCCTTCCTTCCTTCCTTCCTTTCTTTTTTTCTTTCTTTCTGGAGTCAGGCTTCTCTGTGTAGCCCTGGCTGTCCTAGAACTCACTCTGTAGACCAAGCTAGCCTCAAACTCAGAGATATGTCTACTTCTGCCTCCTGAGTGTGGAGATTGAAGACATGCACCACCACTGTCAGGCTTACAGTTGGATCTCATGGAAGCATTTTCTCACTTGAGGTTCCCTTCCTGCAGATAAATTTAGCTAATCTAACAACTCTAGGGTCAAGTCGACATAACCCCAGCAGCACAAAGATGTTAAGCTTTGTTACATGCTTTTAGACCCGTTATTTCTGGGTTTGATGGCTTCAGATCTGTTGAGACTGAACCAGCCTCCTCCCCAGCACCACTGGATTAGATGTCATGATATCTTATTCAGTAGTGTTTTGCACGTTTTATTTTTGTTCTATGTGTATGAGTTTTTTCGTGTGTGTGTTTTGCATGTGTGTCTGGTGTCCGTGGAGGTCAGAAGAGGATGTCAGATCTCTTGGAACCGGAGTTACAGGTGGTTGGTAGTTAGTTGCCTGATATGGTGCTGGGAACCAGACCTAGGCCCTCGACAAGAGCAGCAAATGCTCTGACCCATACATACCTTCCAGTAACTGGATTTGGCCCATGATTTTCTCTTCTGAATAGCCTGACTAGGCTTCATGCCTAGTTATGTTTTTATTTAAAAAAAGGAAAAGAGAAAGATTCGGGATAGGGCATATTGACTAGTTTATTATATGGGCCCCGCAGAGTAGAGAGACCAAGAGAGAAGAGGAACAGGGGTAATGGCTGACCGCCATGGCCAGCGCCATAGAGGCAGAGAGAGCGCATAGGTGAGAGAGAGCCAAGAAGAAACAGAGAAGGAGAGTAGAGAGGAAGCAGAGAGAGAAATTGGAGCTGAGGTTTCACGCATGTCCGCATGTCCGGAGTCGGTGACATGGCGATGACATAGCACGTTTTCTTGCACATGCCCTGAGTATTGTCAGGGGGCTGAAACTCTGAGCCCAGGCTTCTGGCCCTCCAGCTCAAGTTGCTGCAGTGAGAGATCAAAAATAAGCAATTTCTCAAACTGGGTATGGGTGCACATGCCGGAGTTTTGACTTGGGAGAGATGGGATCTCAATGTGTTTAAATTTGCATTTCCCACATGGCTAGGAATGTTGAACTTTTTTTTTTTTTCGAGACAGGGTTTCTCTGTATTGCTTTGGAGGTTGTCTTAGCTCTGTAGACCAGGCTGGTCTCCAACTCACAGAGATCCGCCTGTCTCTTCCTCCCAAGTGCTGGGATTAAAGGCATGCACCAACAACGCCCAGTGGGAATGTTGAACATTTAAGAAAACATTTATTGGTCATTTGTGTTTCTTCACTTGACAATTGTCTGTTCATTTTAGCGGCCCATTAATTTATTGGCAGTTTTGTGATTTTGTGGCTGAGTGGTGGCACACGCTTTTAATCCCAGCACTCAGGGGGCAGAGGCAGGCAGATCTCTGTGAACTTGAAGCCAGCCTGCTCTACAGAGTGAGTTCCAGGACAGTCAGGACTACAAAGAGAAACCTTGTTTTGAAGATTAAAAACAAAACCAAAACCAAAAACCAACCAAAAAACCCCCGAAAACAAAAAACATTGCAGTTCTTTATATATCCATACATTTATCTGTGCCTGGTTTACACACACACACATACATGGTACATACACACACACACACACACACACACACACACACACACACACCACACACACACACACATACATGGTACCTGCACATACACCACACACACACCCACAACACACCCCACACCCCATCCCACATACAAATACCTGCACACACCACACACACACACACACACACACACACACACTTTTTTTTTATCCATTATTTGAGACTGGGTTTCACTGTGTAGCCCTGTCTGTCCTGGAATTCACTCTGTAGAAAAGGCTGGTCTCAGAGATTGACCTGCCTCTGCCTCCCAGTGCTAGGATTAAAGGTGAACACCACCATGCCAAGCTATATTTATTTATCATTATATGAATACATTGAACATAGATACTAATATAAATGCAGGTGCTTGTGTAACATCCCCTGAAGGTCTAGTATCTTGTTTGCTTTCCAAAAGAGCAGACCAAAAGCAACTGAGTTCACTTCTGACTGCTTTTTGTGGTACCAAGGATTGAAGTAAGAGCCTTGTGCAAGGTCTTGTGCTCTGTCACTGAGTTACATCTAGAGCCCTTTAAAGCATAAAACAAGGCAGGGTATTGGTGGCCCACGCCTTTAACCCCAGCACTCGGGAGGCAGAGGCAGGCAGATCTCTGTGAGTTCAAGGCCAGCCTGGTCTCCAGAGCGAGTGCCGGGATAGGTTCCAAAGCTACACAGAGAAACCCTGTCTTGAAAAACAAAAAACAAAAAAACATAAAACAATTTGAAATGGTCTTACTAATAGCCAGGGCTAACCTTGAACTCTAGACTACATAGCCAAGGCTTGCCTAGACTCTGGGTTTGACCCAGCATCATTAAAAAAAGAAATAAAAACAGAGACATATGAGAGATGTCAATATACAGGCCAGAGACTGTCCACGGAAATGGTGACAAAGTCATCTGAACCCTCAGGTTAGAAGCTATAGGAGCAGCCACACCTGAGGACCCTTGATGGTGAGAACGCCATCCAGTCTGTGTGGCAGCAGCAGAGCAGAGGGCAGACAAGCACAGCCTCCGAGGCTGTAACTTCAGACACTAATTTAACCTGGAGCTATGGTTTGACTCAGGGACTGTGGGGAGTCTTTCCAACTCTGTCCACCTCACACCGGAATCGCCACCTAGTCTGACAGGGATTTGGGAAGCCCAGGCCTTGGCTGCATCTCAGCGGAGGGTTCCGTCTTTCTCTTTGCACTGTGTTCACTCTGAGGGTGGCTTGCCTTTGGTTTGCAGGTGCCAGGGACGGCTTTGGGCATTCAGGGAAAGTGCCTGTGCCCAAAGCCACACCCCCAGCCTTGGTTTCACCGACTTCCACTTAAGAATGAGTCTGAGGACAGCCAGCAGCCTGTGGAAACTCTAGACTTTCTGAGACACCTCGGCGGCGTAATGTGGTGGGTTAACACCCAGGGGCTGCTGAGGAGGAAGACAGGAAGGGGTGAGAACAGCAGGTGTCAGGGTGGGCAGGAGGGGGAGGGGTATTCTCTGGTGTGAAAGTAGCTTTTCCCAGGTGTCATGGGGGGTCTCAGCACTCCCTGGGGTGGAGGCAGGAGGATCAGAAGTTTGAAGTCATCCTTGGCTACATAGTCAGCTTGGTGCTTGTCTGGGACACATGAGACCTTACCAAAAGAGAGTTAGGGCAGAGAAGGGGGCCTATGGAGAGAGAGAGAGAGAGAGAGAGAGAGAGAGAGAGAGAGAAGAGAGAGAGAGAGAGAGAGAGAGAGACTGCAGATGGCCTAGCAGTTAAATGCCTGGGCAAGTGTGAGGACCTGAGTTCATTTCCCCAGAAACCAATATCAATGCTCTCTCTCTCTCTCTCTCTCTCTCTCTCTCTCTCTCTCTCTCTCTCGCACACACACATGCACAACATATATATACACACATGCATAGCACAGAGGCAACTGTAAAAAGAAAAGAGTAACGGCTGGGCATGGTGGTACATGTCTTCAGAGGCAGGTGGATCTTGGTGAGTCTGAGGCCAGCCTGGTCTACACAGCGGGTTCCAAGACACCCAGGGTCAGTGTACATAGGGAGACCATGTCTCAAAAAAAAAAAAAAAAGGAAGAAGGAAGGAAGGGAGGAAGGAAGAGAGAGCAACAAATGCTGAAATTAGAACTACCATATACTCCATAACACACCCAGGTACATTACAGGGGCAAGAGGGGGCACACATGTACAGTACTATTCCTGAAACTAAATTATGGAGTCAGCTGGCATGCCTGTCATAGGTGGAATAAGGAAACTGTGAAATATATACATCGCAGCATTTTATTCAGGCACAAAGAAGAAAAGAAATCATGCCATTTGGGGGAAAGGCAATGTCAGAAGGCAACCAAGAGGAAACGTGGCTTCATTCAGACCCACATTGCAGCCTGGAGAGATGGCTTGCCAGCGAGCAGTAGAAATCCTTCTACTCTATTAGAAACTGGTTTCAAATAGTAAAATCCTTCAGGTAGGTGTGGTGGCTCACACCTGTAATCCCAACACTTGCCATGCTGAGGCAGGAGATTTGCTGCAACTTGGAGGCCAGCCCGGACTACATAGTAAGTTCCAGGTTAGCCCGTGCTGGTGTATGAGATCCTAACTCAGGGGACAAAAACCTTCCTCTTAAAAACAAAAACAAAAACAAAAACAAGTCAATGGACTGGAGAGATGGCTCAGTGGGTAAGAGCACTGGCTGCTCTTCCCAGGGATATGGGTTCAATTCTCAGCACCCCACATGGCAGCTCATACTGTCTGTAACTCTGGTTCCAGAGGACCTGCCACCCTCACACAGACATTCATATAGGGAAAGTACAAATTCACATAGAATAAAATTTAGAATAAATTATAAAAAAGATAAAACTAAAAAGCCAAGTTTTTCTTTGTTAAAGCAAATCCAGCAAGTTCTTAAAATAGGAATTCTTGAAATTCGGCATAAAATCAAATGGTGTTATTTTAAGGTGAACCACTTAGAACCATGACCAAACCAAAAATAGAATTTGCCTGCCACCCAGACATTCTTCCCTGTTAGCTCACTCAGTCTCAACTCTTCTCTCCACAAAAATTAACTAAGGACTGACTTCCCTCATAGTAACCTTCAGACCCCTCTTCTCAAAAGTATTTGTACAGGGGGTGATACTCAGGGCCTTGTTCTTGTCAGGGCTCCAGCTGCTCCCTGTAGGATTCTAGGCAGGGGCTCTACCACTGAGCCACGCCCCCAGCCCCTCACTGGGGGATTCTAGGCAGGGGCTCTACCACTGAGCCACGCCCCCAGCCCCTCACTGGGGGATTCTAGGCAGGGGCTCTACCACTGAGCCACACCCTAGCCCCTCACTGGGGGATTCTAGGCAGGGGCTCTACCACTGAGCCATGCTCATAGTCCTCACTGATAGATTCTAGACTTGTGCTCCACTGCCGAGACCCATACCCCCAACCACAGTGTGACATTTCAATACATATGCACAGCATGTCATGAGTAAATCATGCTAATTGGCACACCCATCACCTCAGGCATATATGGTTTTCTTTAACTCTGTGGAGGCAGAGAGGAAGGGATGCAGAGTCCCTTCCCCATGACTTTGCCAGCAGTGTCATCCAACATTAGAATTTTTGATGGGCTCAGGTGACAAGGCAATTGGAACCTCAGAGAATTTTTTTTTTTTTTTTTTTTTTTTTGGTTTTCCGAGACAGGGTTTCTCTGTAGCTTTGGAGCCTATCCTGGCACTCGCTCTTATAGACCAGGCTGGTCTCGAACTCACAGAGATCCACCTACCTCTGCCTCCCGAGAGCTGGGATTAAAGGCGTGTGCCACCACTGCCCGGCCTGACAAATCTTTACCTTCTTCCCTTCCTTCTCTCTCTGTTTTTAAATTTTAAGATTTATTTATGTATATGAGTGCTCTATTGTCATGGATGAATGTATGACAGAAGAGGGCATCAGATCCCATCGTGAGCCACCATGTGGTTGCTGGGCATTGAACCCAGGTCCTCTGGAAGAGCAGTCAGTGCTCTTAACCACTGAGCCATGTCTCTAGCCACCCCCGTTTTTTTTATTCTTTTGAGACAGGGACTCACTACGTAGCCCTGGCTGGCCTGGAACTCTTTCTGTGGAGTAGATTGACCTTGAACTCACAAAGATCTGCTTAGGATTTAAAGGCTGACACCACCCCGACCCACACCTGCCTCCCTCCTTTAGGAAATCTTTGGTTTCATTTCTTGATTATGCGTATGTGTGTTTATGTGTGTTGGGGGGGTCCCTGCACCTGAGTGCTTACAGATTCCAGAAGATAACACCAGATTTCTAGGAGGCGAAGTGACAAGCAGTTGTGTGTGCTAAGGACCCAAACTGGGGTCCTCTGTAAGAGCAGGTGTGCACTCTTTAATGCTGAGCCATCTCCCTGGCCCCACTCATCTTTCTTCCTTTTTATTTCTTATTTTCCTTTTTGTGACAAGTCTCATCCTGTAGCTCAGGCCGGCCCTGAACTTTTTCGCCTTCTGCCTCCATCTTCCCAGCCCTGGGCTCCTGGGATTGCAGGCATTTCTATACCCAGCTGTATTGTGCTTCTTTCATTAGGCATCAGTATGTATTCACACAGAATGTTACATACCTGTGTGTGAATTCTCATGCATTATGTCCACTTACAAGAGGTTGTTTCATGCTTTTCAATAGTTCTACTTTAAATTTGTTATTATTATTGTTATTATTATTACATGACGTTTTTGGAGACAAGGTGTACTTAGCCCAGGCTTGGCTCAAACTCCTGGTTCTCTTGCCTTATTCCTCTGATTGCTGAGATTACAAGTGGGTGTGTAACACCATGTCTGGCTCCTCTTTTGAGAAGCAGGTATTTCTGCTGCCGTCCCCCACCCCGTGTGTGTGTGTGTGTGTGTGTGTGTGTGTGTGTGTGTGTGTGTGTGTGCATCTGTGTGCCTCATCCCATGTGTGGAGGTCAGGGAACAACTTCCTGGATTGTGCTTTCTCCTCTCCCGTGTGGGTGCCAGGGATGGGGCTCAGGCTGTCAGGCTTGGCTAAAAGCTCCTTTGTCTGCTGAGCCATCTCACTGTATTGAGCCCCATTTGTATTGCTTTTGATATCTGGCAGAGCTACCTTGTTTGTTGCCTTTTACTTTTCTTTCTTTTTTAATATTTTATTTATTTATTATGTATACAACATTCTGCTTCCATGTGTATCTGCACACCAGAAGAGGGCACCAGATTTCATAACGGATGGTTGTAAGCCACCATGTGGTTGCTGGGAACTGAACTCAGGACCTCTGGAAGAGCTGTCGGTGCTCTTAACCTCTGAGCCATCTCTCCAGCCCCGCCTTTTACTTTTCTTCATCCCCCACCCCCCGCCATGATTTGTCATGATTCACCTAAACATGAACTTCCTGGCCATGTTGTCTGGTTGTCGGAAATACAAACCCCTGATCACCGCCATCCCCGCTTTCTTTCTTCTCTCTTGCCGGGGGTGGCGCGACCTTGACCGTCTCCTCCTCTTCCTCCTTCCCTCCTCATTTCCTTTTGTTTTCGTCCATGATACCTGTAATGGCATAGAGATGAGTTTGTGAACAACTGAGGGGCCAGGACCACTTTTCTCATTGCTTTAATCCTTGGACTCCTGTTGCCACCTGGTGACCATTTTATGCAAAAGCAGATTTCTAGAATTCGAGAAATTCCCATGGCTCCAAGCAGTAAACATGTATCACATGCATTTTTTAAAAAGTGGGTCAAGTATTCACAAGTAGCTTACTTGGGTTATTTTGATTGAAAGACACTGTCCAGATCTCCAGGCATTAGATAGCTTGACTGGTTCTAAAAGATCCCCACGTGAGGGTCTCAGTCCCACCCCTGGATGACAGTACTGGCTCTCCTCTGCCAGAGACCAATGTAAGATGGTTGGTTATTTGTTTCCACGGCCTCAATTCGTGAGCCTTAGTTGAGTTCGTATTGCTGTGAAGAGACACCATGGCCATGGCAACTCTCATAAAGAAAAGCATTTAATTGGGGCTGGCGTGCAGTTTCAGAGGAGTGGTCCATGGTCATTACGGCAGGAGGCACAGTGGCATGCAGGCAGACATGGTGCTGGAGCAGGAACTTAGAGCTCTGCATCTGGTTTCCCAGCAACAGGAAGAGACCATGCATGAGCCACTGGCCAGGCCTGAGCATCAGAGACCTCAAAGCCTACCTTCAGTGACACCCTCTCTCCAACAGCAAGGCCATAGCTCCTAATGGTGCCACCCCCTATGGGCCTATGGGAGTATTTTCTTCTAAACCATAATACCATGTCTTCTAAGAAGAGAGAATACGTGAGGATGAGGGGCAGGTTCCCAGGATTGGTACTGCAGTCTGAGAGAGGATGGCTACACCCATTACCTCAGCCAATGACACTATCCCTCAGGGACTGGTGACCGTGCCTGCCTCCAGCATCTGGAGACAAAGAGAGGGACATGTAAGTTTCTCTGGATCATAAGAAATAGAATTGTTGCCGGGTGTTGGTGGCGCACGCCTTTAATCCCAGCACTCGGGAGGCAGAGGCAGGCGGATCTCTGTGAGTTCGAGACCAGCCTGGTCTCCAGAGTGAGTTTCAGGATAGGCTCCAAAGCTACACAGAGAAACCCTGTCTCAAAAAAAACCAAAAAATAAATAAATAAAATAAAATAGTTGTATGTGTATGGGTGTTTTGCCTGCATGTATGTCTGTGGGCCACCAGCATGCCTTGTGCCTATGGAGGCCAGAAGAAGCTTTGGATTTCCTGAACTGGAGTTACAGTTGGTTGTGAGCCATCATGTGGGTTCTGGGAATTGAACTCGGCTCCTCTGGAAGAGCAGTCAGTATTCTCAACTGTTGATGTATCTCTCCAACACACACACACACACACACACACACACACACACACACACACACACACACACCCCACACACACTCACACACATACAAATATAATAAAAAAGATACAAATATTCTGTGCACCAGCCCTACAATTCTTCCTACTTTGTGTTGAGTTAGTCTTGGTTAGATGACTTAAGAGTGTCTAAGAACAAATCAAAGAATTCAGAGGCAACTAAAGCAGGGAAGGAATCAAGGAGACACCGCAGGTGACTCGCTAAGAGACTCTGCCATGACGGAGAACTTCCCGAAGCATCAGGGCCAGGCGCCACTGGGAATCCCTCAGAGCCTTGTGAGATGCACTGTGGTCAGCACACTGTGCGGACGCTCATCTCTAGGTGCCCGTCCATTCCCTTTCCAGACTGTTCCTCTGTCAGGGTGTATACGGTTTTTTGTTTGGTTAGTTTCTTTTTGAGACAGGGTTTCTCTGTGTGGCTTTGGAGCCTATCCTGGCACTCACTCTGTAGACCAGGCTGGCCTCGAACCTCACTCTGCCTTTGTTCCAGCAGCAGCAGCAACAGAGCCCCGAGGGGCCTAAAGTCTAGAAGAAATGTCCTGGATGCCTACAATTCAAACGACTCCTTTTTTTTTCTTTTTGAGACAGGGTTTCTCTGTGGCTTTTTGAGACAGGCTGTCCTGGCACTCGCTCTTGTACCAGGCTGGTCTCGAACTCACAGAGAGATCAGCCTGCCTCTGCCTCCCCAGTGCTAGGATTAAAAGCATGCGCCACCACTGCCCGGCCGACTCCTTTCTTCTAAGGTTTGAATCTAGGCATGGTGGCTTTTGTCTATAATTCCAGAATTCGAGAGGTTGAGGCAGGAGAATTGCCTCCTGCGTTACACATAAGGACTTCTAGGCTAGGCTGGGAAAGAAAACTAAGCAGATAAAACCACAAGACACCCTCCAGGCTCAGGGAGCTATGCAGGAGAGGAGGCAGAAAGACTGTAAGAGCCAGGAGGGATGCGTAACAAGGAAACTCTCTTCCAGACACAACAGGACTGAGGCACAAATGAACTTCAGAGTCCATTGCGGCATGACAGGGCCTTCACAGGTTCAAGCAAGACATGCCTCCACATGGAGAAGGGAAGTGAACTAGCCAATGAACTGTCTGTCATTGATACCTGCTGCCAAAGGAAAAGTCAGTCTTCTCCAATGGCGTCTCACTGGGTATACCCATCGTACCCGAGGGCGGGCCACACGCCCAGCTGAGCTGGCCAAAGCAAAGTGAATTCAGTGGTATTTTTTGTGAACTTTAGTTTTATTTTGCAATGTTCTGGGATATATTTTTTTTGTCTGGTTCACATCATGTGCACATTGACCACTCCCCACACACATGCAAACACGTGCACTACACACACATGAAAATGAAAAAAAAAAAGGGGGGGGGTGAACCGCACTTACTCTTTTTTTGCTTTTTTTTTTAAAAGATTTTATTTATTTATTATGTATACAACATTCTGCTTCCATGTCTATCTGCACACCAGAAGAGGGCGCCAGATCTCATAACGGATGGTCGTGAGCCACCATGTGGTTTCTGGGAATTGAACTCAGGACCTCTGAAAGAGCAGTCAGTGCTCTTAACCTCTGAGCCATCTCTCCAGCCCCCAAACTGTACTCACTCAATAAATGCCATTGTCACAGGTCACTCAGAACTTCATGGGATCCAAAGAGAGTTCAGCATTGACGGTGAGCAACAGGATCCTCTCAGGCTCATTAATTACAGTAGATATACTTAATATTCGTTAGATTGATGTCTGACATTATTTAAAACATCAATCCAGCCAGGCGGTGGTGGCGCAGGTCTTTAGTCCCAGAACTCGGGAGGCAGAGGCAGGCGGATCCCTGTGAGTTCGGAGACCAGCCTGGTCTACAGAGAGAGTGCCAGGATAGACTCCAAAGACACAGAGAAACCCTGTCTTGAAAAACCAACCAACCAAACAAACAAACAAAAAACCATAAATCTAAATGAGTGGTGATGGTGGACGCCTTTAATCCCAGTACTGACGAGGCAAAGGCAGCAGATGTTTGAATTTTGGGCCCCAGTTTCACTATATATAGTGGTAGCCGCACTCCTCCTAACTCAATCTCACAGACACCTGCTTGGCTTTGCCTCTCCTTTGGATGGATTAAAAGGCTTGTGCTACCATGCCCAGCCAAGTTTATTTTCACTTGAGAAATTGCCCTCTTTCTCACCATGGGCAATGTTCTTGGTCTCCGATGACCTACCTCTGTTTTAAAATCGACATGAGTCTTCTTTTGACCATTGTGAAGAGGGTCACTTTGAATCTGCTAGAGTACTTATCTTTAACGCGTTTTCTGTAATTAACACATAGTTTGGTCTGACTTATTTTCAAATCTGGCAATCTATACTTTAGGCATTTAGTCCATTTATAATTCATTATAATTCAAGACTAGTGGTCCTGTTAGGAAACGTGTATTGAAATTTGTTTCCTATCACGTTTGAGGATGGAAAAAAAAATTGTGTAAATACGAAACAACAAAAAGTGACTCTGAGGAGCTGGAGAGATGGCTCAGAGGTTAAGAGCACCGGCTGCTCTTCCAGAGGTCCTGAGTTCAATTCCCAGCAACCACATGGTGGCTCACAGCCATCCGTTATGAGATCTGGTGCCCTCTTCTGGTGTGCAGATATACATGGAGGCAGAATGTTGTATACAGAATAAATAAATAAATAAAATCGTTAAAAAAAAGTGACTTTGAGGTGTTACCACAAAAGTAGGTTTTTCCTTCAAAAAGGAAGCCTTCTTTTGTATTTGTTTTTGGTGCCTTCGTGTGCTAATCATTAGATAAGGGCTCTGTGAAATCTCTGATGTTACTACACTAGTTTAAAACCAACCGAGTCTGTGGTTCAGTGTTTTCGGGTGCATCGCAGTCGCTCCCATGCTCGCACAGCGAGGAGGAACCTGCTGCAGGGGTCTCGGGCAAAGCGTGAGCAGAGCAGCGATGTCCCCATCTGATGTCACCCCGGTTCTGCACCCTGAACTAAAGCTCGCCTGCGCGCTCCACGGGGGAGACGACAAACCGCCCGCAGGGCCCGGGAGAGCCTTTGCATCCCCCAGGGAGCCTCCGGTTTCAGCTCGCGCCCCTGCGGGGGCTCCCACAAGCCCCTGGGGCAGATCCCGGACGGGCTGGCCCGCGTTGCATGCTGGGATCTCGCTGACCCGTCTCCACTCCTCGAGTGCTCGCCTTCCTCGGGTTCCGGGCACCGGGACTACATTTCCCAGGAGCCACCGCGCAGGCCGTAAACTATCAACTTCCGGTGTCCTGGCGGCGCCACTGAAGACGGTCAGAGCTCTCTGGTAGGAGGAAGTCTGTGCTCCGGTTCTTCACGGAGTAAGGCTGGAGCCTGCGGGCCGGGCGTGGACGGTGGGGTGGGGTGTGTGGGTGGTGGTGTAATGCGAGTGTGTGTGTGAGTGTGTGTGTGTGAGTGTGAGTGTGCGTGAGAGTGTGTGAGTGTGTGTGAGTGTGTGTGTGTGTGAGTGTGTGTGTGTGTGTGAGTGTGTGTGTGTGTGTGCGTGTGTGTGTGCGCGTGTGTGTGTGTGTGTGAGTGTGTGTGAGTGTGTGTGTGCACGTGTATGACTGAGTGTGCACTGTGTGAGTGTGTGCGCACTGTGTGACTGAGTGCACTGTGTGAGTGTGCAATGTGTGACTGTGAGTGTGCACGTGTGTGAGTGTGAGTGTGCACGTGTGTGACTGAGTGTGCACGTGTGTGACTGAGTGTGAGTGTGCACTGTGTGAGTGTGAGTGTGCACTGTGTGACTGAGTGTGCACGTGTGTGACTGAGTGTGAGTGTGCACTGTGTGAGTGTGACTGTGTGTGACTGTGAGTGTGCACTGTGTGACTGGCTTTGAGTGTGCATGTGTGTGATTGAGTGTGACTGTGAGTGCACTGTGTGACTGTGAGTGTGCACTGTGTGAGTGTGACTGTGTGTGACTGTGAGTGTGCACTGTGTGAGTGTGACTGTGTGTGACTGTGAGTGTGCACTGTGTGAGTGTGTGTGCACACCTGATCTCTCTGTGGGCGTCGCTGTGCCAGCCGCCGTCCACCCCGCTGTCTGTCTCTCTCTCTCTCTCTGTCTCTCTCTCTCTCTCTGTCTCTCTCTCTCTGTCTCTGTCTCTCTGTCTCTGTCTCTGTCTGTCTCTCTCTCTCTCCCTCTCTCTGTCTCTGTCTCTCTGTCTCTCTCTGTCTCTCTCTCTCTGTCTCTGTCTGTCTCTCTCTCTCTGTCTCTCTCTCTCTCTCTCTGTCCCTCTGTCTCTCTCTCTCTCTCTCTCTCTCTGTCTCTCTGTCTCTGTCTCTCTGTCTCTCTCTCTGTCTCTCTCTCTGTCTCTCTGTCTCTCTCTCTGTCTCTCTCTCTGTCTCTCTGTCTCTGTCTCTGTCTCTCTGTCTCTCTCTCTGTCTCTCTCTGTCTCTGTCTGTCTCTCTCTGTGTGTCTCTCTGTCTCTCTCCCCCCCATTCCCTCCCCACGACACTAGTGAAGGGGAGGGGAGTGGCGGGGCGCTCACCAGGGCGCGGGGTCTGCGCTCTCAGGTTCACAAGGACAAGGACGGCCTGGAGCCGAGTGCGAGCGTCACCGCCGCGCACCTCAGACTCAAGAGTGAGTTTGCTCTTCCCTCCTGTCTGAGAGACGAGGCTGTGGTGCTGAGTAGAGAGTCGTCAGGAAGTGAGGACGGAGTGTGCAGTTGGCGCCTCCACCACTGTGGCCTCACATCGTCCCCTCCTTTCCACTCAGTGTCCCCGCGATCGTTGCAGAGACCCTGACGTCTCTCTCTGCAGTCACTCCCTGTCCCAGGACGTTACAGACGGGGAGGACCAGAGGTTAGAGTTATGATAAAGCGTGAGGGGCCTGAGGAGCCTTGGTGGATTCCACGGCGGGGGTCACATTTTTGTAGCGCGTGCACTCGGTATCTCCCGAGTCTTTTCAAAGCCGTTAGTCTTCGTCACCGTGTTGCTTGATGTATCCGGAAGTGGTGTTGTGTGGCTGGAATTTTGTAGCCCTAGATGAGCGTCCTCCCAAGTCCCTTAGGATCCACATCCCCCACTCTCAACCACCGTGCTGCTGACCCAGCGCCAGCCACTGACTGTCACCCCCACCACCCACCGTGTCACTTGTTCCTGTGAGGTAACATTTTCAGGTTCAGCATGGAGATCGTGGGTGTTTGTCTTTTGGTTTAAAGACTGATTGTTTTTATCCTAAATTCTGTGGGTGTGGTTCTGTGAACAAGAGCACTGGAGCCCTCAGAGACCAGATGCAGAGGATCTGCTGGAATTACAGGCACTGTGAGCTGTCGGGGAACTGAACTCTTTTTTTTTTTTAATTTATTTATTTATTGTGTATACAACATTCTGCTTCCGTGTCTATCTGCACACCAGAAGAGGGCACCGGATTTCATAATGGATGGTTGTGAGCCACCATGTGGTTGCTGGGAATTGAACTCAGGACCCGTGGAAGAGCAGCCAGTGCTCTTTACCTCTGAGCCATCTCTCCAGCCCCAACATTTGTCTTTTTAGCTTATTTTACTTGTTTTCCTCCATTGGATATCGTTGCACTGTGTCTATGAATCTCAATCTAGATTTGCTTTGTCTAGTTATCTCTTGGTAGAGTTTCATGTCACAGTTATGTAAATAATGCTGGAAGAAATGCAGGTGTGTAAACGTCTTTTTGAGGTACTGATTTTATTTCCTGTGCGTGTCTGCTCAGTAGTGTCATTCACGGACCATTTGTAAGTTTTATTTGTAATTCTTTTAGCCTGCAGCATGCTGTTTTCTACAATGACTGTATTAATTTACATTTCCTCCAGTAATGTGCTTTTTCTTCCTCGTTGTACTCATTATGCTTTCTTGCTGATACTGGTCACTTTAAATGTGGGCCATGTTCATGCCAGGGTGTTCAAGTCTCTGAAATTGGAGTTAGGGATGGTTGTGAGCCACCATGTGGGTGCTGGGAATTGAACCCACATCCTCTGCAGGACTGTGAAATACTCTAAACCACTGGGCCATCTGTCTCCAGCCCCCTGGTAATTGACACTCTTATCAGGCAGTAGGAGGCCTCTCATTGTGGTTTTATTTATTTATTCATCTTTTTGGTATTTTCGAGACAGGGTTTCTCTGGCTTTGGAGGCTGTCCTGGCACTCCCTCTTGTAGATCAGGCTGGCCTCAAACTCACAGAGATCCCCCTGCCTCTGCCTCCCGAGTGCTGGGATTAAAGGCATGTGCCGTCACAGCCCGGCTTCATTGTGATTTTAATATGTATCTATCTGATGCTTATTTTTTATGTACCTCTAATAGTTCACCTTGCTGTTCCCTGTGTGGAATGTCTGTTTCTTTGTTTGCCTGTCTCCTAATTAGCATGTGTCCTTGTCACTGAATTGTCTACATTCCTTGCTGTGCTGGAGTTCAGATGTTAGCTCTGTGTCAGATGTGTAGTTTGCAAATATTCTCTCCCATTCTCCAGACTCTCCCTCTACGCTTGTTTCCTCTGCTGTGTAAAGGTTGTAGTTTGATGTGAATCCCATTTGTCCACTGTGGCTTGTGTTTTTAATATCCCAAGCCTCCAGTGTCATGGAGGCTTTCCTGGATATTTTTTTTCTAGTAGTATCAGTTGCAGTCCTTAATTTTTAATCTGTTTTGAGTTGACTTTCGCATGAGGTGTGACTGAGGGTCCAGTGTCATTCTACTGCATGTTAAAATTGAGTTTTCCCAGCACCATTGACAAGAGAGGCTGTCCTGGAACCCAGGGTGGCCTGGGGCTTTGGACAAGCCTCATGCCTCTGCGTCTCCAGCACTGGCAATGGAGAGCTGTGGTGATATCTTTTTTTTTTTTTTTAAGGTTTATTTATTATGTCTACAGTGTTCTGCCTACATGTATGCCTGCACATCAGAAGAGGGCACCAGATCTCATTGCAGATGGTTGTGAGCCACCATGTGGTTGCTGGGAATTGAACTCAGGACCTCTGGAAGAGCAGCCAGTGCACTTCACCTCTGAGCCATCTCTCCAGCCCGAGCCGTGGTGATATCTTGTTTGTACAAATAATGCGTGTGTGAAGAGATCAGAGGGTGGAGCTTGCTGCTGGCTAACCTTAGAGGTCTGTACAGACAGATGGGAAGTGAGACTGCTGGGCAGAGAAACGGGAACTCACTCTTTCCCACTGGGAAGCTGGTGAGGTAAAGGTGGCTGTGGCTTACCCCTTCTCCTCTCTGGTCTCTCAGCATTTCCTCTATATCTGACTCCAGGATTTATTATTGAGACCTATTAGAACTCATGCTCTATAGAGCCATGCTACCACATCCAGCAGGACTCCTGCACTTTTGTTTATGGCCTTCATGATCACAGACTTCATGAAAGCCAGTCATACATGTCATGAGGTCACACACTGAACTACCACGGCGATGTAGAAACGTGGGTACAGTGTTTGCCAGCATGAAACTGCAGTGCCAGATGCAGCCGTGCCTGTCTCTAATCCCAGCCCTCCTACTGCAGGATTGGAGATGGGAATCCCTGAAAGGTTAGCTAGCCTGGTGTATGCAGGGGCAGGAGGGAAGGAAGGAATGAAAGAAAGAGAGAAAGAAGGAATATTTGCGTGTGAATTTTGTGGGGAGACAAAATGTGTAATTTTAGAAGATTATGAAATGTGTACTATAGAGTTGGGCATGGTGCTGCATGGCTGTAATCTCAGCATGGGAGTTGGCAGAAAGAGCATTAAGAGTTCAGGATCAGAGCTGGGCGGTGGTGGCATTGCACGCCTTTAATCCCAGCACTCGGGAGGCAGAGGCAGGCGGATCTCTGTGAGTTCGAGACCAGCCTGGTCTACAAGAGCTAGTTCCAGAACAACCTCCAAAGCCACAGAGAAACCCTGTCTCGAAAAACCAAAAAAATAAAAAATAAAAAGAAGAGTTCAGGACCAGTCGAATATTCTACACTCGCCCAAAAATTAAACAAACAATCCCAAAGTGTATGGAACAAGGCTTAGCTTAGACCTGTTGCCTAGAGTGCTGGTCCCCCGTTGGGTGATGGCTGCTCCACAGAATAATGTCTCAGGGAGTCCTGAGATGTGTGTGCTACTCAGATCTTGCGAGTAGAGGTTGGATGCTGCTGGCTGTTGTCCAGAGCACAGGAGAGTCCATCCACACAGCCTAACACAGAGTAATCAGGTCAGTGTCCTGAGGTAGAGAAACCCAGTTCTAGAGTTTCCAGACTTATGACACCTTGAATTTCTTTTGCGTGTGCAAAATATCTCATATTGTTAAAAGTGGGGAACAAATCCCATTCACCTACTCTGACACCATAAAAAAAAAAATCATGGTTTAATTGATACAGTGGAAGCCATGATCATAAATGGGTCAAAGTAGTCAGGGGAGTGTCCCATGGTGTATGATTCCATTTACTAAAAGTGGGTGCAGAACGCTGCACACTGCCTGAGGATTGCAGCTGCAGACCCTGCAGCTTTGCGGTGCCTCACTGATCCCTGAGGGTTCAGAGGGGTTACAGTTCAGTGGCTGTAACCCTGTCATCCCTGAGGGTGGGGTTCCAGTAGGAAGCTCTGCTTACAGTCTAGGCCTAGCTGCATCTCAGGAAGGAAGATGGGATCCCTTCTGCTGGCGTCTTCTGCAGGAACTTCAAGGCAGACATGGTTATGCTCTGCATGTCCTCATTGAGCCCTTGTCAGTGGGTTGTCTGGGGTTAGGACAGGATCGGCTCTCTGTGGACTCCTGTCTGCCTCAATTTGTGTGTGGGAAGCTGTGAGCCGTGGAGAGGAGTGCGTGAGTACGGACGCTGGAGAAATGAAGTAGTCAGTGACGTCAGGCTGACCTAAGTCAGTCTGGGAACCTCACGTGACATCCAATGAAAGGCTTTCTTTTTGTCCCCAGGGGAGGATCCTGAAGAAGAATGGCCAGCTCTGGTTCTCAAGACACGGCCTGTGTAAGTTACGTTCTCTCTTTACATGGGGTGACTTTCAGTTAGGTGCCTCTTTGCTGTCTTTCTCTTGTGAAGCTTCCCCAGGACCCCAAGTCCTCCAGCCCAGGCTGCCCCGTCCATCACAGTGAGGGTTGAAGGTCAGAGCACTTGCTGTCTGTGCCTCTCTCCTGCTGCTTCTGGAGTTTTCTCTGGATGCATCTGCTCTCTGCTTGGTCTGTGGTCAGGGGGAGCTGTCCTTGCAGAGGAGGCCACAGTCCCACAGGGAAGCAGGGCCTTTGGGGGTTTCAGAATGTTGAGGCCATGGTGTCCTTTGAATCCTGATTGACATCTTTGGTGTTTTCAGGCTGGTGACACGGGGTTTGAGAGTGAACGGCCTGGGTGCATGTGTGTGACGAGATGACCTGCCTGAGGGGCTTTAAGAGAGAGTTCAGTGATGAGAGGGACAGGACATCCAGGCTGTGACTGGAGGGGACGTCAGTCTCCAGAGCTCAGGAAGACTTAAGACACACACATCATCTTGAAGGCAGTCAGGCGCCTTGAACATTTCCATGGCTCCTTTCCCATTCTTGAGTCCTTTCCCTTGTTTCTCCATCTTTTTGTTTTGTTTTGTTTTGTTTTCTAGACAGGGTTTCTCTGTGGCTCTGGAGGCTGTCCTGGAACTAGCTCTTGTAGACCAGGCTGGTCTTGAACTCACAGAGATCCACCTGCTTCTGCCTCCCTAGTGCTTGGATTAAAGGCATGTGCCATCACCACCCAGCTGTTTCTCCAACTTGAATGCTTTCCCAATTTCACTCTGCTGTGTCTGTGGTTTCAGGGCGCAGTGACATTTGGGGATGTGGCTGTTGACTTCTCTGAGGAGGAATGGGCCTGCCTGGATTCTGCTCAGAGGGCCTTCTACAGGGACCTGATGTTGGAGACCTACAGCAACCTGGTCACAGTGGGTAAGGCCATCTGTCCCCAGGAGTGGGGGACGTGTCCTCTACACTGTTGGCTTTCCTCACTCTGAGTGTAAAGACAGGGCCATCTTTCCTGTGGTAGCTGAAGCTGGGCTTGGCTCATGCCTGTCATTCTTCACTCGGAAGGCTGAGGCAGGATGATTGCTGTGAACTCAAGGTCACCCTCAGATACATAGTGAGTTCCAGGGTAGCCTTGTCTACAAGGTGAGGCCATGTTTCAAACAAAACAGAGAAATAAAATGAAATAAATAGGTATATAAAGGACAGGTGTTGGCGGCACACACCTTTAATCCTAGCACTTGGGAGGCAGAGGCAGGAGGATCTGTGTGAGTTCGAGGCCAGTCTGGTCTACAGAGCGAGTGCCAGGACAGGCTCCAAAGCTACACAGAGAAACCCTGTCTCGAAAAACCAAAAAAAAAAGTATATAAATCAACAAATATAATTGGTGTTAGAGAGATAGCTTGGCTGTTAAAAGGACTAGTTGCTCTTACAGAAGGACTGGGTTTATTCCCACCAGGATAAGGTGGCTCAAAACCATCTCTAACTCCATGTCCCGTGGATTCGATGCTCTCTTCTGTCCTTCATGGTCTCTGTGCATGTATGTGGTGCTTAAATATACAGTTACGTGTGCATAAAATAAAATGAATTAAAATTGATAGAATTTTAAAGACGTAGCTGAGTTCCTCCTTCTTTAAAGGAATAATATGGGGTTTCCTTGATTGAAAGCAGGAGCTTCATGAAGCACCTACCTTTTGTGTACACCTTGGAGATCCTCTCAGTGAGCTCTGGGTCCAGAGAGAGACCCTGTCTCAAAAACCAAAGTGGAGAGCAATCAAAGATGACACCTCACACTGCTCTCTGGCGTGTATACAACACACACACACACACACACACACACACACACACACACACACACACACGCATGTATGCCTACATACACTTGTTCATAAAAGATACATACACTCTACATGCATGCATACACAACTAAATGAAAGAACCTTTATGTTCCACTTAGTAATGAATCAGTAGAATTGATTCAAAACAGAAGTGGACCCATTCTGTTTCCCTCAAGAAACACTTCCTTTACCTGTTTACCTGCTTGGTTGTGGCCATCTCAGGCTGTGAATTTGTCTTTTTCATTGAGAAAATCTGTAAGAATGAGGTGTAAATGTGAAAGAAATCAACTGAAATAACAGTAATGCTCACACTTTTCATGACTGGGGACCTAAGTCAGCGGTAGAGCACTGTCCAGCATGCTCAAACCCTCCGTCCATCCGTAGCATACTACACACATAAATAGGAATTAAAAAAAAAAATGGTTTTGTGTTACTATAGGTCTGACAGTGTTCAGAGTATTTGAATATAGTATTTCATCTCAGTATCAACCCTATCTAATAGATGCCATCAACTCAATCTAAATTACCATTTCTCATGTAGCCTGTGGGGGCTTTGGACTTGCTAAGAAACTTAGCTGGCCTTTAACTTCTTGTCTGCCACCATGCCCAGGTTTTTGTTTGTTTGTTTGTTTGTTTTTGAGATAGGGTTTCTGTGTGTAACAACCCTGGTTCTCCTGGAACTTTGATTTGTAGGCCAGGTTAGCCTGGAAACCGTAGACGTCTGTCTGCCTGTTAGTCTTGAGTGCTGGGTATAAGACATGTGTCAGCACGTCCAACTCCATACACAGTTTTTAAGGTAGGAAAACTGAACATAGAATCTTATGGGACTTGCCAAAATAAACAACATTATTAGTGAGCTGCAGAGGTGGGGTTTACACTAGACAGTGTAGCCTAAGGGTTCATGTTCTCACCATTATGTGTACATTTCCCTTATGTGACAAGCCCTGATCTATATTTCAGTGAGATTGAAACCCTTTTCTGAAACAGCTGATTTTTTTTTTTTTTTTTTTTTTTATGTATACAACATTCTGCCTCCACATATGCCTGTTGCCAGAAGAGGGCACCAGATCTCATTACAGATGGTTGTGAGACACCATGTGGTTGCTGGGAATTGAACTCAGGACCTCTGGAAGAGCAGCCAGTGCTCTTCACCTCTAAGCCATCTCACCAGAACAACAGCTGATTTCTTACCCAGGTGTCTTCTTCTTATCTGATGTCTCTCCTCAGTATTATGGGGGCTTTTTTTTTTTTTTTTTTTTTTTTTTTGGTCTTTCGAGACAGGGTTTCTCTGTGTCTTTGGAGGCTGTCCTGGAACTAGCTCTTGTAGACCAGGCTGGTCTCGAACTCTCAGAGATTCACCTGCCTCTGCCTCCCGAGTGCTGGGATTAAAGGCGTGCGCTACCAAGGCCCGGCTATGGGGCTTTTTAATATGGGTTTTCATCTGTTACTGCAATGTAAGGGGCTTGCTAGGCATCGCACACTGCCCTGGTTCATTCCCCCAGCTGCTGGGCTTACAGGCATGATCCACCATGCCAAGCTGTGTGTAGACCTTTATAATAAATAAGTCTGTATTTTAAAAATCTGCACAGGCAACACAGGGTGGCACAGACCTTTAAATCCCAGCATTTGGGAGGCAGAGGGCAGAGGCAGGTAGATCAAGTAAGTTCAAAGCCAGCCTCTGGTTACATATCAAGTTCCAGGACATCCAGGGATAACAAGAGAGAGTGGGTCTCAAAAACAAACAAACAAAAAACAAAGCCACCCAGAAATGTCTACATCATGTGTCCCTTTTTTCTTTTAAGTGGGAAGTCCCATTTCCAAACCACATCTGATCACCTTATTAGAGCAGGAGAGAGAGCCCTGGATGGTGGTGAAGGAAGAAACAGACAGGCCCAGCCCAGGTGAGTAGGAGGAAGGCGTGGCTCCAGCATGGGCAGACACAGCATGTGGTCAGAGAGTCACCTCATGCCTGGCACTGGGTTGACACACTTCCTTCAGAGTGCCGAGACCTGTTGAAGAACATGGCTGAGACCTGGGAGGGACGTCACGCTCACAGCAAAAGCTGTCACAGGGCCTTGGAGTTCATGAGTCAGCAAGGTGTTCTCATCTTCCTCCCTCTTACTGGAGCAGTTACCTTCTTTCTATCATTTTAAATGTATTTTATTATTGGTTGTGTGTGTGCACATGTGTGCAGGTTCCCAAAGAGAGTGTTAGCTCCCCTGAGGCTGCATTTACAGGTAGCTTCGGATACTTGAACTCAGGTCCTCTGGGAGAACAGTCATTGCTCTTAACTGCTGATCCAATGATAAGATACTTTGACACCAGTGAATGCAGTAACACATTTTAATTGTAAGTCTTCATAGTCACTCTATGAAAGTGTATAGACTGCAGCACTGGGGAGTTGGAAAAGGCAGATCCCTTGTCTGGCTAACTGCTCAGCCTACTTTACTTGGCAGGCAAATGAGAGACTGTTGCTGCCTCGGGGGCGGACAGGGAAATCCACAGCATCAGCACATAATAAGACTTTTTTACCTGATGGTTTCCTTCTATTCTGTGTTCTTCTCTGTGTTCTTTCTACCGTATACTTTTTTCTTCTAGCTTATCTATCCAAAGCCTTTCAGGCAATATAGGAATTACAATGTGGTTGCATTTTGTTTTTCAAGCGAATGATCACAATGAATTCCAAACAAACAGTAATAACAGTGTGTTTTCCATATCCCTTACATGACTAAACATTTTATGTATTATAAGTGAAAAACAAATTATCCCAAGAATTCATGTACACAGGCAACTTGTAGATGATATGTGTGGGCAAGCAAGCTATTCTTTTACTGGTAGGCTGAACTTTGCAGTTACAAAGAAAGGGCCAATTACTTTATTACTTGTCTTGAAAGGTAATCTTATAAGGAATCCCGAAGGAATCACAAACCTAAACTTTAGGGTGCAAACCCACTCATCAATAGTTTTTCATATCAGGAGATTGAGGGCAGAAATGGTGTAAGGAATTAATCATCACTTTGGTCATCAACCAATCTTAGCAAGACAGGTGCATCAGCCAACGATAATTGCCTGCTTTGTTCCTTTTCCCTGACCTTAATGAGTTCCCAATTGGACTTTGTGCCTTTCTAAAACTTAAGATTATCTTCTTGGGTCTTTTACCTCAAAGCTATTTGACAAAAACATCTTAATCTAACTTTATTTTCAAAGCCCTGTTTCAGCTATGCACCCAGAAATCTGTAAGCACATCTCCCAACGTTAAGACTAAAAGAATTTAAGCTAGCTGGGCTACTGGGACTCCGTTGTTTTTCTTAACCATTAACCTAAGCCACAGTCTACGCAGCTCCTCAATAGAAACTCATGTGTTCTAGCCACGTGACACTTCCTTGTTTGTGTTTCTAATGATCAGAACTCTGTGTAAACTAACATTATTATCATACAGTTCATTTAAGATGAAAACACCTTCATAATAACCCACAGGTAAAGATGCCCAGTAGAACGGGAAGTTTCCATAAGATAAACACTCCACATTTCAGCCAGTGGGGATTGCCCCACACCCATTCACACCGTGCCTTGTCATGCCATGGGTGTTGGGTTCACGAGGGTCTGAGGAAAGAAAACTCAGAGGCACCTTAAGAACGACTGTGGCCTTTCTCAGCTGCAGGGGATCCAACCTCTAAAGTACTGCCTCTCTCCTCACCCAGGGCTTCCTTTATTGTCTTCTGGTTTTATACCTTAGCAAGTTGATTTCCACATCCTCAAAACATCCCGAGGAAGCTTCCAAAGGCACAAGGCAAGTGCAAGCTCTCCATTCAGGAGGGACCCACAGTTTTCTGGGTTTCCTCCCCAGCCAAGTTTTGCATAGGCTTTTTGTATCCTTGGGAAACTCCCAGACAAGATTCACAAAAAGGGCAGCAAGGGAAGCAAAAGGTACCACTAAACAGAGGATGGATTAGGCGTAGGTACTCTGGAGCCAGACAGGTGTAGCCTAGCAGGAATGCTGCCACAGGGCCAGACACCAGAAAAAGATGGCAGCAGCAAACATGTAAAGGCGCAGCAGAAGCAAAAGCCATTCTGGGATCTGTGGTGTTGGGGCCTTGCCTATTCGAGACTCACCAATCAGGGAGTTGCCTCATGGCGGGCTGACATCTTAAACTTCAGTTGCCACCTGTTGTTGCCACTGACAAGAGACCCTGACTCAAAAAGAATAGGTGGACAAGACACCGAAACAACCCGTGAGCACACACAGCACAGCCTAACGCCTGGCGTGGCATGGGGGCTGTGAGGGCTTTTCTTGACTGACATCTTGACTATATCTGGAACTGAATAAAACCCACGCTGCTGGGTACACCTGTGAAAGATTTTTCTTTTTTCTTTTCTTTTTTTTGGTTTTTCGAGACAGGGTTCAGGGTTTCTCTGTGGCTTTGGAGGCTGTCCTGGAACTAGCGCTTGTAGACCAGGCTGGTCTCGAACTCACAGAGACTCTCCTGCCTCTGCCTCCTGAGTGCTGGGACTAAAGGTGTACGCCACCACCGCCTGGGCGAAAGATTTTTCTTAATTAAATCATTTGAATCGAGAAGACCCACCTTAAATCTGGGCCGCGCCTTCTGGTGGCCGCCTGTGCAAAGGGTGTGAGAGAAGGAAGGCCTTGCCTTTTGTCTGCTTCCCTCACTCTGCTGGCAAGTCCATTCCTTCACTGACAGGAGAGCCTGCCTCTTCAGAGTCCAGCATGTACCTCAGGCCTGTGGAGACATCCAGCCTCAAGGCGTGAACAGAGTGAACAACCACTGGATTCTCGCACTTTGTGTTGTTAGTCAGGCAGTGTTGGACTTGCTGGACCACAGCCTGTAAGCCACTCTCATAAGTCCATATATATAGAATGAAGACTTCTGTTCCTCTAGAGAACCCTGACTAACAAGGGCACTTATCTGTAATGCCAGGGTTTGGGAGGTGGAAGCAGGAAGATGAGAACTTCAAAGTTATCCTCAGCTGCGTACTGAGCTTGAGGCCAGCCTAGGTGACACGTATAGCTGAATGTTTTTCTCTGTCACGTTGGTCCTCCTGGACTGGTTTCTCTCCACTCTCTGGTCCCTGTAGCTGTTTATGAAATAATCACTCAGAAGCTAATATTAAATATAATTGTTTGGCCTGAGGCTTATTACTAGCTAGCTCCCTCTTGTAAATTATTAACCCATTTTTAATAATCTGTGTATAACCATGTGGCTGTGGCTTACCGGTAATGTTCTGGCTTCTTACCCCTTCTGCGGCTACATGGTGTCTCCCTGACTCTGCCTTCTTTCTCTATCTCTGTTTGGCTTTCTTGCCTACTTGTGTTCTGCTTGGCCATTGGCCAAATCAGCTTTATTTATCAACCAATAAAAGCAAGACACTTTCGGGGGCTGGAGAGATGGCTCAGAGGTTAAGAGCACCAGCTGTTCTTCCAGAGGTCCTGAGTTCAATTCCCAGCAACCACATGGTGACTCACAACCATCCATTATGAGATCTGTGCCCTCTTCTGGTGTGCAGATGTACATGGAAGCAGAATGTTGTATACATAATAAATAAGTAAAATCTTTAAAAAAAAAAAAAAGCACCACATTTTCACAGCATACAGAAGGACATCCCATATCAGACATGAGACCATCTGCAAACAGAGGGGCTGGGGAGGCAGTCCAGTCATTTAGAGCACTTGCTGCTCTTACAGAGGACCGAGGGTTCACTTCCAATATCCACTTGGTTTCTCACAGCTATATGGAGGCTTGCAACTGCCTATAACTCCAATTTCAAAGGACCTGATGCACTCTTAGTCTCCTTGGCCCTAGGTATGCATGTTGTTGTGTATATATGTGTACAATATATATACACGTTATATAATATACAGATACATGTATACACACACACACACACACACATATATATATATGTATGCAAGCATTCATAGAAACATAAAAAATAAAGGAGTCATTAACAACAAAACCTGAACAAATTACAACAGCAACAATAACCCCCCAAATAAAACAGCTGAGAAAAACAGTTGCTACCTAAATGTACTCATTGTGCTACCTAAATGTACTAATTGGTAACATTTTGCCTCATATGCTGTGTTTATAGCTACACTAGATGTTTAAACACTCTTTGTCAAACTGTTTGATTTTAAGTCACTAATTTGACACTTGTGTGGTTCTGATAGGTCTGCCTTTATATGTTACTTGGCCTTTTTCCTTTGCTGCTCTTAATATTTTCTCTTTATTCTGTAGATTTGGTGTTTTGATTATTATATGTCGGGGGGATTTCTTTTTGTGGTCCAGTCTGTTTGGTGTCCTGTAGGCTTCTTGTACTTTCATAGGCCTATCCTTCTGTAGGTTGGGGAAGTTTTCTTATATGATTTTGTTGAATATGTTTTCTGTACCTTTGAGCAGTGTTTCTTCACCTTCTTCTATACCTATTAGTCTTAGGTTTGGTCTTTTCACGGTGTCCCATATTTCCTGGATATTTTGTGTTAGGGATTTGTTGGACTTAAGATTTTCTTTGGTTGATGAATGTATATCCTCTAGCAAGTCTTCAATAACTGAGATTCTCTTGTCCATCTCTTGAATTCTATTAGTTATACTGACATCTTTAGTTCCTGATCGTTTATCTAGCCTTTCCATTTCCAGCGTCGCCTCATTCTGTGTTTTCTTTATTATTATTATCTTTATTATTATTATTATTTCTTTATTTCTTTATTCTATTTCAGCTTTCATGCTTTGAACTATTTTGAGTGCTTCCTTCACTTGTTTGGTTGTTTTTTTCTTGGGTTTCTTTAGATTCTTTAAGAGATTTGTTTATTTCTTGAATTTTTTGGTTTGTCTTTTCCTCCATTTCATGTAATTTTTTGCTTGCTTTTTCTTCTATTTCTTTAAGGGATTTTCTTGTTTCCTCTTTAAAGGTCTCTATCATCTTCCCGAGATAAATTTTGAGATCCATCTCTTCTTCATCTTTTGTGTCAAGATTTTCAGATCTTGCTGGTGTGGAGTCCCTAGATTCTGGTAGTGTCATATTGGTCTTTGTGTTGTTGAGTGAGTTCTTATTCTGTCTTCTTCCCATATCTTCTTCCAGTGGGTGCAGATGGGGTCTCTGTATCTCCTCTTGTGACCTCAGTATGGGACAGGTCGGCGAAGCAGGACCCAAGAGTTGGGTGTTTCCAGACTCAGGGAGCGCCTCCCTGGCCAGGCAGGTCTACTCTGAGCAGGCGCAGGCCCAGAGAGATCGGGGTGGATGGGGCTTTGGACAGGAGTTGGGCAAGAGCAGAGGGTCACTCACCTTGGTATGGGACAGGTCGGCGGAGCGGGAAAATTGTTGGTATTTCTTCCTGTCATCTCTAATTTTCTTCCTTTGTATCTTCTTTTAGTTACTTTGGTTAAGGGTTTGTCAGTCTTACTGGTTTTCTCAAAGAACCGTTTTATTGATTCCTTTGTAATTTCTTTGTTATTGTCTCTATTTTACTAACTTCAGTCCTTAATTTAATTATTTCTTGCTATCTATCCTTTTGAATGTAATTTTGTTTTAGAGCTTTCAGGTAAGCTGATGGTACGAGATCGCTCTCATTTCTTTGCAGTGGTACGTACTGCCATGAAATTTGTGCTGGAATATTTTTAACTTTGCCATATTCTTTCATGGAGGTACCCACTGCTTCTGTCGTGTCTTCAGTGTCTGAGATTCCCATCTCTTGATTTCTGTTGGTGAGACTTGTCTCTGAGCTTCCTGTTTGAGTTCCTAAATCCTCCCAGATATCCTCAGTTCAGGGTTTCCTTCTTGATTCTATTTCTTCTTTCAGGTCTTTAACTGCTTGGTCCATTTCCTTCCACTGTTTGTGTTTTCATAGATTTCTTTAAGAGATTCATTTATTTCCTACTTAGTGGCCTATACTCTATTTATAAAGGGTATTTTAATGGCTTTTTTCTTGTGCTTTAGCTATGTTGTAGTATTCAGGTCCTGCTGTGGTAGGGTTGCTGGCCTCCATTGTTTTTATGCTGGCATTTAGCTGTCTGCTTTTGGGAAGATTGTAATTCTAGGTGCTGGTATCTGGTCTTGCCTTTGTTGGGTGAGTGTCTTTTATTCTTTGGCTTCTGTTACCCTCTCTGGTTCTTAGGAGAGTGTGGGAGCTGTGTGTTGCCTGGTAGGAAATTCTTCTGGGATCCTGACAGGTGTGGCCATGGGGGCTCCAGGTAAAATGTGTTTCTAGGTATTGGAAGCTGACACAGGAATGGGGTTGGGCTAGGTGGGTGTTGTTGAGGGGGTCCACAGGAGGAAGGAAAATAAGTGTTCCACTAGGATCTGTTTAGTGCCCTGGGAATGGAGGCAGAGGGTCTGCTACTGAGCAGGGGGGGGAGAGGGAATGGGGAATAAGACTGGGGATTGGACGTGGAGGAGAGGAGGGAGAGGCGAGGATCTGCAGGTAGCTCACCCTTTTCCCTGGCTGGAGATCCTTAGTGACTGTAAACATTGTAATCAATCCACTGGAGATCCTTAGTAACTGTAAACATCGTAATCAATTCACTGGAGATCCTTAGTGACTGTAAATATCGGAATCAATTCACTGGCCCTGTCTGTCTTTCTTTCTTCCTTCCTTTCTTTCTTTCTTTCTTTCTTTCTTTCTTTCTTTCTTTCTTTCTTTCTTTCTTTCTTTCTTTCTTTCTTTAAGATTTTATTTATTTATTTATTTACTTGTTTATTTATTGTGTATACAACATTCTGCTTCCATGTATATCTGCACACTAGAAGAGGGCACCAGATCTCATAATGGATGGTTGTGAGCCACCATGTGGTTGCTGGGAATTGAACTCAGGACCTCTGGAAGAGCAGTCAGTGCTCTTAACCTCTGAGCCATCTCTCCAGTCCGCCCTGTTTTTCTTTTAGGTTTTTTTTTTTGTTTGTTTTTGTTTTTCCTCAGACGTCTCACTATCTAGTCCAAGCTGGCCTGGAGTTCATGACCCCGTTACCCATGGCTCCCTGTTGCTGGGATTACCTGTTGTTGTGTATGTACCAGCACCAGCACAGATTATAACCCCCTTTAATTTCTAAGAATCCCAAGCCCAGAGCAGGAGATGGTGGCACATGCCTTTAATCCCAGCTCTCAGGAGGCAGAAGAAGGTGGCTCTCTGAGTTCCAGTACAGCCTGATCTACACAGCAAGTTCCAAGACAGCCCTGGCTACACAGAGAAACCCTGTCTCAAAAAAAAACAAAACAAAAAAAGAATTCCAAGTCCAAACCAGTTTTCTTAAGTCATGAAAGATAATCCGTATTTTTTTTTTTTTTTTGGTGGTATACTTTCCCCCCCTTGATTTGGTTTATTGTGGCAATCAAATCCATTGAGAAAGACCAAAGACTTGAGTCAATTCAAATTTAAATTAAATGAATTTATTCCTACTAGAGCAGAAGGCCAGCAGTGTTGGAGGGCAGCAGCATGCTGTACACAAGGGGTGGTGAGGTGTGTTTTTAAACATCAGAAAAGTGCACATTGCAACTACCCATGAAATGCACAGCTGGGCGGGAAACGTTGATTCCCACGATCAGCCTGCATGGCTGCCTGGCTGGAATTTTAGAGTTAATCGTGCTCGTGCTCGCCAGCCGCTCTGGTGTTCCTGCACCAGAAGAGGCAGTCTCTACCCTTCTGATGGTCTCCGAGACCCAAGCAAGAGTGTGCCACCCTTCCCATTTCTAGCTTCCAGCAGTCCTGTCTGCTCCTGGAACCCCGCCCAAAGGGGTGTGGCCACTAACACAAATTCACTGGCGAGGGGAGATGTTACTGCATTTTTGTTTCCTGCTATATAGTAAAAATAAATCATTTCATCCTATCTCATAGTGATAAGCAAGTCTTTTGTTTCTTTGTTGTTGTTGGTTGTTTGTTTTCTGAGAGGTAAGCAAATTTTACTGAAGCAAAAGCAGGTCCTGGCCCATTTTCCTGTTATTACACATGCAGGTCATTAGGATCTCCCAAGTATTCCAGCGCAAAAGGTCAGTGGTCCTTAAGGGATGCCTGTCTCCATATTAAGTTTCTTTAGCCATCACAGGGAACCTGTGTAAATCATTACTCAGATCTGAGCACTAATGACTGGGATACAACAGTTCGTTTGGGAAGACATTAATAACACAGTGCCATCAGATTAGGCTTGGCTTTTATGTCCTCTCACTTCCAAAAACCTTCACTGAAGGGTGTGAGTTTTGTAAAGAAGCATGTAAAATTATTTCAGTATAGTTAGTTATAATCTTGTTAAAGCAAACACGCCTTCCTATTTCTAACCTGTCCAACTTTCATTACTGCTGCTCTCCTTGCTCCTGTTTAGCTTCTCAGAAACTATGTTATAGTCTGGCCATTCATGTAAGGGATTTGTGTGCGTGTGTGTGTGTGTGTGTGTGTGTGTGTGTGTGTGTGTGTGTGTTACAGAAAAATAATGTATTCTTGCTTTCTCCTTTTCTTTCAGAATCGGAGTCATGTTATGAAGCTGAAAATATATCTCCAGAAAATCATATGTATAGTATAGATTTACCCAAACAGACCATAAAGCAATTAAGTAAAACTTTTTATCTCCATGGCTCCAGTTTTAGTAATGGCCCCAACTCTAGTACATTCAAGGAACTACAGAGTTGTCAAGGAGATGCTGATCAAAAGATTAGTAACAAGGAAAAAATGCCTACTTCCACCTGCAAAGCTCTGACTCACAACACAGAAAAGGTGTATGAATGTAAAGAATGTGGGAAGTGCTTTCGTTGTAGTTCAAACCTTATTCAGCATCAGACTATTCACACTGGTGTGAAGCCCTATGAATGTCAGGAATGTGGGAAAGCCTTCCGACTCCACCAACAACTTACAAGACATCAGAAATCGCACAGTGGTGAGAGACCTTTTGAATGTGAGGAGTGTGGAAAGACCTTTCATCTTCCCAATCTGCTTAAATACCATAAAACCATTCATTCAGGTACCAAGCCATTTGCTTGTGAGGAATGTGGGAAGTCCTTCAACCGAGTCTCTACTCTTTTTCAACATAGGATCATTCATGCTGGTGTGAGACCCTATGAATGTAGCGAGTGTGGGAAAGCCTTTAATCGGCGCTCGAACCTCATGCAGCATCAGAAAATTCATTCTGGAGAGAGACCCTTTCAGTGCAAGCATTGTGGGAAGGCCTTCACTGTTCTGGCACAGCTCACTCGGCACCAGAACATTCATACTGGAGAGAAGTCTTTTGAGTGTGAGCAGTGTGGGAAGATTTTCAGTAGTGGCTCGTACCTTGCACGACACCAGAGTATTCATACTAGTGAGAAACCCTTTGAGTGTAATGTGTGTGGGAAGGCTTTTCGGCTTCACCTGTATCTTTCTGAACACATGAAAACTCACACTGATGAGAAACCTTTCAAGTGTAAGCTGTGTGGGTCAGCCTTCAGACGTAAGTACCAGCTCAGTGAACATCAGAGAATCCATACTGACGTGAAACCCTATCAGTGCAAGGAATGTGGGAAAAACTTCCGTCGACGTTCGAATTTTACTGAACATCAGAGTATCCACACTGGAAAGAAACCGTTTGAATGCAAAGAATGTGGGAAAGTCTTCAGACTCAATATCCATCTCATTCGCCATCAGAGATTTCACAGTGGTGAGAGGCCTTTTGAATGTAAAGAGTGTGGAAAGGCTTTTCATTTTTCCAGCCAGCTTAATTACCATAAAACCATTCATACAGGCCAAACACCTTTTGAATGTGAGGAATGTGGGAAGTCCTTCAAGAGAGCCTCCAGCCTTGTTGAACATAGGATCATTCATGCTGGTGTGAAGCCCTATGAATGTAACGAGTGTGGGAAAGCCTTTAATCGGCGCTCAAACCTCATGCAGCATCAGAAAATTCACTCTGGAGAGAGACCCTTTCAGTGTAAGGAGTGTGGGAAGGCCTTCACTGTTCTGGCACAGCTCACTCGGCACCAGAGCATTCATACTGGGGAGAAGTCTTTTGAGTGTGAGCAGTGTGGGTCAGCTTTCAGACTTCAGTACCAACTTACTCAGCATCAGAGAATTCATACTGATGTTAAACCCTTTCAGTGCAAGGTGTGTGGGAAAGGCTTTATTCGTGGTACAGGCCTTCGAATTCACGAGAGAATCCACACTGGTGAGAAGCCCTTTCAATGTAAGGAATGTGGGGAGGCCTTTCAATATCATTACCAATTTCTTGGGCATTTTAGAATTCACACTGGCAAGAATCCTTATGAATGTACACAATGTGGGGAGTACTTTACTCGAGGTGCAGATCTTAAAGTACATCAAAGAATTCACACTGATGAGAAGAAACCTTACCAATGTTAAGAATGTTCGAAGCCCGTTAGTCGAAAGTCAAGCTTGGTTTGACATGCTTATATTCATATTGATAAGCCTTAGGATGTAAGGATTGTGTAAAGACCTTCAGGAATTCTAAGATAGCCTTATATTACAGAATTCATTACAGTGAGAAACCCTATGAATGTAAGAATTGGAGAAAATGTTTATATTTTTTTTCAGCCTTTATTGCACAGTGGAGAATTCATACTGGTATGGAACTTATCTGTGTGAAGAATGTGGAAAGACCTTCAATTCGAGCTCAGGCCTTCTTCAATCTAAAAGAATCCATGCTGGTGTGAAACCCTACCAATGCAAGGATAAATGTAGGAACATTATGGAATTAGCTCCTAAACCTCTTCAGAGAGGTCTGAAACCCTGTGAATGTAAAGAATGTGGGAAAGCCTTTATTGTAAATGATGAGCCTGTACAACCTCAGAAAATCCTCCTCCTCAGGAGTCCTGTGCATGTAAGGAAGGCAAGCACATCTTTGTGTGGACATTTTACTGAACATCAGAGGATTCCTTGGCACGATTGTGATGGAAAAGCATGTGGGAAGAAGTATAATTTGCCCTAGGATTTGGTCAACATCAGAGCGTTCATATACTCTCGATGCTGAGAGACCCTTAGAGGATGAGAACGTGGGAAAGCTGTTGTTCAGAGGTGACACTCTGTTGAGATGTTTTTGAATGTCAGAAGTGTAAGACGGCCATCATGCTCTTGATTCACTCTCATCTTGTTAATTCTATAAATTTAATTCAAGCAGTGCTCAACCAACATAGGGAGAGCAGTTATTGCAACTAGGGTTATGAATATCCCATGGCTCCTGTGATATTAGGTGCAATGTTTACTTTCTATCTAATTTGTTAATGACAATCACAGTACTAGACAAAGTTGTGGAAACAGTACAACAGATATAAAACCCTTGAAAGAATATTTGGCTTATGCCCATGTTCTGTAAAGTGGCTTTTACAGTGTTCTTGCTTTTATTGCCATTCCTGTAACTGATAGGAAATCGAATTGTATTGCAGGTGGTTTAGAGAAGCCTCATGCATTCCCATCCTATACCATTCAATTTTAAGTATCTTCATTCTGGGAAAAAAGATCTGATGGAAATGTGTATGAAAGGATTTTTATTGAGAATCCATTCCTTAAGTATTTGTGTAGAAAATTAAAAACATAGCTGTTAATGAAAAAGTACTTTCAAAGGGGGTTCAATACTTAAAAATTTCAAAGGGTAAAACTATAATTTATGTTCTCTGTGCATCGTTAAGATAAATATACATTTGTGACATGGCAGGATAGTACAGGGTCTCCTCTATTGCATAGTCTTGCTGAAGCCATTTTAGGGGTGAGTATAATTTGACTTCTGATGGAGAATCTCATGGAAAATTACTGAACTCTGATGTCAGAACTAGAGGTCAAGATTCCCCAGTTAATTTATCTTGGCTTCTGTCAAACTGCCTGCCTGTGCAAACTTCCCTCTGCAGCTAACTGCTTATTTTGGCTTCTGTTAAACTGCCTGCTTGGGCAAAACCTCTCCCTGCATCTGCTGAACAAGATAGCAGGATTTTTTTTTAAGCTCCCTCCTCTAGACACTTGAGGCTACACTTGGGTCCCCACTACCAGACTGTAGTCCCAGCTGGCTGGAATAAAGACTTTCAGTTGGCTGTAGACTCTTGAGTGGTCTTTTCTGGTGACATCCCCATAAAGCATTAACAAAATAGCCAAAACTGGCTTGGTGGTGGTGGTGCAAACCTTAATCCCAGCATTTGGGAGTCAGAGGCAGGTGGAGTTTAAGCCCAGGCTGATTTGATTTTTTGTTTTGTTTGTTTTGTTTTGTTTTTGTGGTCTTTGGTCTATCAAGGGCCCACCACCCAGCTCCCAAATAAATACATGCAGTCTTATTCTTACTTATTAATGTACATTCTTAGCTTGGCTTGTTTCTTGTCAGCTTTTCCTAACTGAAATTATCCCATCTACCTTTTGCCTCTGGGCTTTTACATTTCTCTATTTCTGTTTATCTATACTTCTTACTTCATGGCTTGCTGTGTGGCTGGGTGGATGTACTCCTCTCCTTTATTTATTAATTTATTGTTATTTTGTTCCCTAATCTCAGCTTTCTTCTATTTATCTCTGCGTGCCAGCCCTGCCGACCTAGCTATTTTTCTTGCCTAGCTATTGGCCATTCAGCTCTTTATTAGACCAATAAGGCAAAGGGTCACAGCTTCACAGAGTTAAACAAATTCAGCATAAAATAATGCACACAACTTTGCATCATTAGACAAATATTACACAGCATAAATGAATGTAATTCATCTTAACATTCCACAACAGACTACCAAGTGAGTTCTGGAACTGGCAGGGCTGTTGCATAGAGAAAGCCTGACTTGAAAAACAAAAAACAAACAAAATGTGTGTCTTCCGGCTTGGAGAGATGGCTCAGAGGTTAAGAGCACTGACTGCTCTACCAGAGGTCCCGAGTTCAATTCCCAGCAACCTCATGGTGGCTAACAACCATCCGTTATGAGATCTGGCGCCCTCTTCTGGTGTGCAGATAGACATGGAAGCAGAATGTTGTATACATAATAAATAAAATAAAAAAAATGTGTGTCTTCCTAAGATTTGGACTAGACGTGGATTCACCCACTTCCAGCAGACAATGTGCTCTCTATTTTGGGATTGTCATGGCACTTACAACTTAAGAGAGAATAATTCAGTCAAGGTTCCTGCTTGCTAAGATGGAGCCATTGAATGGCAGGTGCTGTCAGAAAGCTGATATTCCATACAATTCAGAGTAACCGACAGCCAGCCCAGCTGTTCTCCATATGTGCTCATTAGGTTCGGGGTGTGAGGGACCTGTGTTTTTCATTCTCAGGACCACATTCCATACCAGTGACTTTTGTACCAGTTATGGGTGGTCTCTAGGTTTCTGTTGTAGTTAGTTACCATCAATCAAAGTGAAAACATCTCCTTGGTTCCCAGTGAATACTATTATTTTCCCAGGAAGACCCCACCCCCATATTCAATACACTCTGCTTACATAGTTACAGAAACAGTAATATTTATCAATTGGCCATGACTATCTGGAACTGATGAAATTTATCTAATGTTTTGCTGGACACAGCTACCCAGATGGGAAGTATTTTGGCCATTCTGAACCCTTTCTTTAAAATGGCTTAGTATTTCTAAAATTTGTCTTAAAGGTGTTTAAAAAAAAAACTTCAAATTTTTTTTTATAAGTTTAGAGTACTCATTTTGTCATCAGCAGGAAGTTAACACTCCAACTCTGCCAGTAGCCAGAGGAGTCCATTCATCATAGGGACCACCAAATATAGTTGAATTCTTGTTTACACCACAGGTTTTAAGGATGAGCTAGAATAAGGCAAGGTAGTTTATTAAGTTAGGGGCTTGGGCACAATGGCTATATATTTACATTCCTCAAAGGGCACTGTACAACAAAGTTTAGAGTGAAACATTTAAATAAAGGGAGAAATGGAAAACATTAGGTGGTTTACTGATTTAAGATCCATCTTTGTTTTGGTGATGTGTACTTGTGTATCTGTGTGAGGGTATGTGCCTATGATTGCAGGTGCCTTACAGATTAGAAGAGGTTGTTAGACACCTAGGAGCTTGAGTTCCAAGCAGTTGTGAATCATTTGATGTAGGTTCTAAGAAACGAACTCAGGTCTGCCTCAAGAATAGCATGTTCTCTTTATCATGGGGCCACCCCAGCCACTGGTTTCATAATGAACACTGCAGGGTGGCGTTAGTTGCATTGTGTAGATATGGGTTGAAAGGAAGAGGAGAGTTGATAAAGTTAGATGCAAGGCCACAAACATTCTAGCCCTTGATTAGGACACTTGATTTAACAGTCTTGAGTTGTCTTAGGGAGACAAGCACTTTCACTGGAGGCAGCTCAGTTTTACCAACTGTGTTGAATGTGGGGAGTGGAGGAAGCCTTGATTGGGTGTGTAAAGAGTGGATGCAGTCAAGAATGAAGGCCAACTCCCATCAGACTCGAGCATGGGCATGGGTACTTCAAGGAGCCCAGTGCCCTCAGATCTATGGGAGTGCCAGTGCCTTGTCTGGGTCAGGCTGTGGGAAATGCCTTTCCCTGGTCCATGTGTGGATGCTGACAGTGTGTGCAGAAAACCTCAGCTTCCTGGATGTTCACAGCCTGAGCCTGTTCCCCAGCAGAGACCAGTGTCTGAGATTTGCTGAATCTACTCCCTTATTCAGCTGTTTACAACAAGCAAGTCTTCACTAAGATATAGAAAGAACAAAAAGAAAATCAAAACCCAAACTCCCTAGGTTATTGTTGTAAAAGGCCCCCGCAGACTTTAGCACGACCGTCTTCATGATGGAAGTAGATCTATACAAAATGCTTTCAATATACAGCATATAGAAAGCAGTATTAGCCAACGCAAAAAACAAAGACCTGATCCATCGAAGACCATTGTTCTGGGAAAGTCTCTAAATGTTCTAACCTTGCTTTTGGGGTTTTGTAGTTCTACCTGGAGAACTGTTCATGTGAACTCAAGTATCTCAACCCAGGATATTGTTTTGGTGCTTAAAAGCTCACCCGGAAAAAAGGCTTGGGCATGGATACATTGGGATCCAGAATACCTGTGTAGTTACTGGCCAGCTACTAAAGACGTTCTACTGGCTTAAACCCACCTCTGAGTATTCTTCTATGATGGACAGTCACAGCATTTCTGGCAACCCTACTCAGTTCTGTGGACACCAAACCTCAAGGCACTAGGGACCTCAGAGACCTTCAGAGCAGGCCAGAGGTTTAGTACATGGGGGTGTACAATGTGAAGACTTACCAGGTCCCCAGGGCAGTCACTGCGTAAGACTTGGGAAGAGTCTGACACTTCCATCTAAAAGGAAACAAATGAGAAGGTCTCCAGGTCTGTCCCCTCTGGAGGTGAGTCTGGTTAAGTTAGAAGGTCTCCAGGTCTGTCCCCTCTGGAGGTGAGTCTGGTTAAGTTAGAAAGTCTCCAGGTCTGTCCCCTCTGGAGGTAAGTCTGGTTAAGGCGCCTTCTGTTCAAGACACAAAGGAAAGTCTGAATGTGGCTTCTGATCCAGTGTCTGTGAGTCAAGCATTAAAAAACAAAATAAAAAACCAGCTGTTCTGTTCAGATGTATGAATGTGTGGTGGCCACGCCTGGTTGTCTTCACTGTGTGTGTCTCTGTGTGTGTCCCTCTGTGTGCTTCTCTCAGTGATTGGAGAAACAGATCTAAAATGAAAGAGGGGATGATTCTTCCTGGGACGGTACCCAGAAGCTGCCTCCCTGGGATGACGTTCCTCAGTCTCGCATGCAGGGTTGTACCCTGGTCCCCCTTTCACACAGTGACTGGGTGTACCAGTGGCTATTGCTATAGCAATGGTGGCCACTATGGCCCAAATGAGTGTTTTGCAGATGAGGACAGATATGATGTCTTTTGTTTCTTGCACAGAAAAGGTCTGGACATTCTGTGAAATAAATTGGCATCATTTGGAGTCAAGTGGCCCAGTGATTGCTCAGGCCTTCTGAAATATGAAGCCCCATTCATCCCCACCAGGTTCCTTGTCGTGACTAGTGGCTTTCTCTGGAGTGGAAGAGATTCCCCCTCCCAGCTGAATATCTGTGCCCTCTTCTTGAGGACTCAAACTCTTTTGGCTCCACCAGTTCTCACAGAATAACAAAAATCCTATTGTCAGGTCTTTGGCTCCTATAGCACTTGCTTGTTTCATTGTGTGACTCCATCTCTTGGTCCTGATTGGTCCTGTTTTCTGTATGGAGGCAGGGAAGGGCCCCTGCCACCTAACCGGAATGCACACAGAGAGGGAGGAATAGCCTCTCCTTAATGCTGCTCTAAGCAACCTGTTGCACCCAATAGATGGAGAAAGGCAAAAAAAAAAAATTCCCTCTTTCCTTTTTTATGGATTATGCTTTCTTTTCAACCAGTAACTAATATAATTGGAAAACTCAAAACCTACCATTGGTGGTGCACACCTTTAATCCCAGCACTCGGGAGGCAGAGGCAGGCGGATCTCTGAGTTTGAGGCCAGCCTGGTCTCCAGAGCGAGTGCCAGGATAGGCTCCAAAGCTACACAGAGAAACCCTGTCTCAAAAAACCAACCCCCCCTCCAAAAAAAAAAAAAAAACTACCGTTCTCCGAGGAGTAGATAAACCACACCCAGCGGAGTGGAAGGCTCACTGCTGGACAATGCAGCCAGGAGAGAACGGATTTTCCCTTCTATCTAATGCTGACCAAGTAGGCAATTTTCTCTAGACCCTTTAAGAAGATGAGAAACAGCTGCTAAAAAGATTCCTTTTTCACTTAGTCAACCCCAGATATTAGAAAAAAAAAGGTTATAAAAGTAGATGGATGAGAAGGGAGGAAGAGGAGGGATGCAGAGGTCATGAGGGAGCAGAAAGCTTGAGTCAGGGGAAGAATAGAAGAAAGGGTATGGAATAGGTAGGGTTTTAGTTGGGGGGGGTGGTAGGGGAGGACGGGAGTGAGAAGGAACTGGGATTGTCATGTAAAACAATCTTGTTTCTAATTCAAATAAAAAAATGATTTTTAAAAAAGACATAAATAAGTCCCAGCTCATGGAGGTAGCTCAAAAGTTATTTAACAACAAAAACTGATCCAGAAACAAGACCACCATCACTTTCTCTATATATAAGACACAGACTATAGATAGCCAAAAATATTTTCACGTCTTGCCTTCTCTCAGAAGAATGTCTCCCAGCTGAAAGTCTTGCTCCCATCAAAAGATATAGTCTGGACTGTCTTTCAGATCGACAACAATGATTCCTGGAGGTGAGGGCAGAAACCAACTCCCCAGGACAGACCCAACCCCTGGCCAGATTAAACAATACCAATGAACCTGGAAACAAAAAGTGAGATGGCAGTTCATATTTCCTGGCTGACAGAGATGGATTTGGAATATGCCTGTCCTGTCTGTGAAGAAACCTGGGATCTCATCCAACATTGAAGGAAAATGAATAAGAGAGCATAGAAACCACCCACCCCATGGACCCAAACCCACACACACCCATGATTCTGATTCCTCCAGAGAAATAGGTGTTCACTGTCTTGGACCTGAAAGATGCAGTCGAAGCTGAAATAGATCATAAAAGGTCCACCGAGGGACTGTGAGAGTTCTAGAGCAGGGGCTACGATGTCACCACAGAAAGCCCTTTTCATACATCACAGGGTACTGCCTGCCTCTGTCTCCCGAGTGCTGGGATTAAAGGCCCACCAATGCCCGGCAAGATGCAGGGGGTTATTGCTTTTTATTTATTTATTTTATTTTATTTTTTTTGCAGCTGTTGAGATTTTTGATTTTTATAGTTTTTTTTTTTTTTTTTTTTTTTTCGAGACAGGGTTTCTCTGTGGCTTTGGAGGCTGTCCTGGAACTCGCTCTGTAGACCAGGCTGGTTGAGATTGGTTTTGTGATCAAGTATGTGGTCAATTTTAGAGAAGGTTCCATGACGTGCTGAGAAGAAGGTATATTCTTTTGTGTTTGGGTGGAATGTTTTGTAGATGTCTGTTAAGTCTGTTTGTGTCAGAACATCTGTTAGTGCCTGCTGATGTTTTTGGGGATGGTTGGCTAGGGGGAGGATTATAGGTGAAGTTGATTTGGGTGGCAGAGTGGGTCTTGTAGGTTACAGAGTCCAATGGGTGGCAGTGGTGGTGAACTGGCCTGTCCATAGTTCTCACCTGCTCGCAGGCTGCAGGAGCTGAGTTTTTTTTTTTTTAAACCAATTGTATAGCTTTATAGGCACATTCTTATTAATATATAGTAACCACATATAATAATGGATATCATTCTGGCATTTTCTTTTTTTCCCTGCAAACATTTTATCTAAGGCTTTATTCCCATGAAAATTTCTCTAGAAGAAGAAATACTTTCAGTCATCATCAGTTATTTTTCCATAGAGCAAATTAATTTTTCTTTTTTTTCTTTTAAATTCTCTCATATATGACATCGTGGCTGCAGTTTCTGGCCTCCCTCCTCCTGCCAGTCCCCCCCACACACCTTCCCTCTCCCCTAGATCCAACCCATTTGCCTTCCCTGAGCCAAGAGTAAGACTCCTAGGGACATCCATCAAACACAGCATAGGCAGCTACAAAAGAGCAGGCATACACCATCACATCAAAGCTGGATGAGGCAACCCAGGAGGAGAAAAAGGGTCACACAAGTAGACAAAAGAGTCAGCGATTGCCCTCACTCCTACTGTTAGGAATCCCACAAGAACAGCAAGCTACTTAGCTGTAACATATGCAGAGGACCCAAGTCAGACCCTGACAGGCTCCCTGATTTCTGGGAGTCCTCATGACAGTTTATTCTGTGGGCCATGTTCTCATGGTTTTCCTGACCCCTCTGGTTACCCCAACCCCTCCCCTCCCTCCTCTGCAGGACTCCCTGAGTTTGGCTTGGGAGCTCTGCATCTGCTCCTAACAGTCGCTGGATGAAGCCTCTCTGGTCTCTTTGATGAGGATTCCACTGGGCTTGGTCCCAGAGCCCTCTTCTTGCAGTACAAACTGTAGGCTGAAGGTGTTGTGGCTAGGTTGTTGTTCCAATTCTCCACTTGAGGCCTTGCCTGGTTACAGATGATGGCTGGTTCAGGTTCTGTGTCTCCTATTACTAGGAGTCTTTGCTAGGATTAGTCTCATATTGCCACGGAATTTCCAGTGCACTAGGTATCCACCCTGACTTTGAAATGCCCCTCCGATTTCAGTCATTTCTCCCAGTATCCCCCCCCCCCGCCACACACACACCAGATCACTCCTGTTCCCACCCCCATCTACCCCCAGTCTACCAGTGAGGTCTATTCTATTTTCCCCTCCCAGGGAGATTCTTGTTCCCTGCTTAGTCCCTTCTTGTTTCTTATCTTTTACTTTACACCTAATGTCCACTTTGTCTGAGCCCTTACCAGGTCATGACCTGGGAGGAATGACAAACTCAGCGAGTTGGCTTTGAGTATATAAGTTTTACTTCACACTTTACACTTATGTCAAAGCAACACACACAAGCATAAGCAAACAATCCTATGAACCACAGACAATAGGCTCACAGTAGGGGTGTGCCTCTCCTGCAGCGGCCCGCAGGTTCGGGCTCGGGACTTCTGCTCCTCTGGATTCAGGCAGGTGAGTCTCCTGAGGGCCTGGTGTCGAGGAGTCAGGCTCAGAATGGGCGGCGCTCAGCTTGATGGACTGGTTGTCAGGTTAGCAGAGGAGAGCTCCAGGACATAGAGTCATGGTCCACTCTAAAATTCCCAGTTCTGAGCTGGACCTTAAATAGTTCGCTAAATCATGCTAATCACACTTTGCCACACTCCACACATTTTCACCCTTATCTACAACGGCTGGGCTGCGGGCTGCGTAGTGGGCCTATGCTCCCTTTCCTTTAATCTTTCTTCAGCTAGGCCTTTGCCTGCCTGGTTACAAGGCTCCTTACACACTTACAAGAGAGTAATACCGTGTTTGTCTTTCTGGGTCTGGGTTACCTCACTTAGCATGATATTTTTTCTAGTTCCATCCATCTGCCTTCAGATTTCCTGGTGTCATTGCTTTTAACAGCTGAGTAATACTCTATTGTGTAAATGACCAAGTATGTGGTCAATTCTGGAGAATGTTCTATGAGGTGCTGATAAAAAAGCATATATATATATATATTTTTTTCCTTCCAGACAGGGTTTCTCTGTAGTTTTGGAGCCTGTCCTGGAACTCACTCTGCAGACCAGGCTGGCCTCGAACTCACAGAGATCCGCCTGCCTCTGCCTACAGAGTGATTAAAGGCGTGCACCATCAATGCCCGGCTGAAAAAAGTATATTCTTTTAAATGTTCTGTAGATATGTGTTGGGTCCATTCGATCCATAAAGTCTGTTAGCTCCATTATTTGTTTGGTCTTCGTCTGGATTATCTGTCCTTTGATGAGAGCTGAGTACTGCAGTCTCCCACTCTCTGAAATCTCTCCTGTAACCAGACATTTCCACGATCGAAACCAACCGAGTCTGTGGTTCAGTGTTTTCGGGTGCATCGCAGTCGCTCCCATGCTCGCACAGCGAGGAGGAACCTAGTGCAGGGGTCTCGGGCAAAGCGTGAGCAGAGCAGCGATGTCCCCATCTGATGTCACCCCGGTTCTGCACCCTGAACTAAAGCTCAGCCGGGCGTTGGTGGCATTGCACACGCCTTTAATCCCCGGCAGAGGCGGGGGGGGGGGGGGTTGTCTCAGTGAGTTCAAAGCCAGCCTGGTCTCCAGAGAGAGTTCCTGGACAAACAGGGCTACACAGAGAAACCCTGTCTGGAAAAAGCAAAACAACAACAAAGCAAAGCCCCAAACCCTTAGGCTCGCCCACAGGAGAGAAAATACAGGACGAGGAGCCCGGAAGTCCGTTTGCAGCACACCTGGGAGCCTCCCCTTTGAGCGCGCAACCCTTTGGGAACTTGCTCAAGCCTCAGATTCTCTGGCTTGCTTCTGCAGGCGACGACTACATTTCCCGGAGGCCACCGCGCCGGGAGTAAACGATCACTTCCGGTGTCTGGCGCCGCTGCTGCGGAAGGTCAGAGCCGGCTAGTTGGGAGAAGTTGGCATAATTCTCCATTGAGAAAGGCGGGAGCCGCGGGCTGCGTGCGGCGTGGACGGCGGTGCGGGTGAGTGTGTGGGGGCCGCGTGTGGGTGTGCGCGGGGCTGTGTGCGCGCGTGTGTGTGTGCATGTGCGTGCCTGTGTGACTGTGCGAGCGCCTGTGTGACTGTGCGAGCGCCTGTGTGACTGTGTGAGTGCCTGTGTGACTGTGCGAGCGCCTGTGTGACTGTGCGAGCGCCTGTGTGACTGTGTGAGCGCCTGTGTGACTGTGCGAGCGCCTGTGTGACTGTGTGACTGTGCGAGCGCCTGTGTGACTGTGAGCGCCTGTGTGACTGTGCGAGCGCCTGTGTGACTGTGTGCGTGTGTGACTGTGAGCGCCTGTGTGACTGTGCGAGCACCTGTGTGACTGTGAGCGCCTGTGTGACTGTGCGAGCGCCTGTGTGACTGTGCGAGCGCCTGTGTGACTGTGTGACTGTGTGAGCGCCTGTGTGACTGTGTGAGTGCCTGTGTGACTGTGCGAGCGCCTGTGTGACTGTGCGAGCGCCTGTGTGACTGTGTGAGCGCCTGTGTGACTGTGTGAGTGCCTGTGTGACTGTGTGAGCGCCTGTGTGACTGTGTGAGCGCCTGTGTGACTGTGCGAGCGCCTGTGTGACTGTGCGAGCGCCTGTGTGACTGTGTGAGCGCCTGTGTGACTGTGCGAGCGCCTGTGTGACTGTGCGAGCGCCTGTGTGACTGTGTGAGCGCCTGTGTGACTGTGTGAGCGCCTGTGTGACTGTGTGAGCGCCTGTGTGACTGTGTGAGCGCCTGTGTGACTGTGTGAGCGCCTGTGTGACTGTGCGAGCGCCTGTGTGACTGTGTGAGCGCCTGTGTGACTGTGCGAGCGCCTGTGTGACTGTGTGACTGTGCGAGCGCCTGTGTGACTGTGAGCGCCTGTGTGACTGTGCGAGCGCCTGTGTGACTGTGTGCACTCTCGTGTGTGACTGTGAGCGCCTGTGTGACTGTGCGAGCACCTGTGTGACTGTGAGCGCCTGTGTGACTGTGCGAGCGCCTGTGTGACTGTGTGAGCGCCTGTGTGACTGTGTGAGCGCCTGTGTGACTGTGTGAGCGCCTGTGTGACTGTGTGAGCGCCTGTGTGACTGTGTGAGCGCCTGTGTGACTGTGCGAGCGCCTGTGTGACTGTGCGAGCGCCTGTGTGACTGTGTGAGTGCCTGTGTGACTGTGCGAGCGCCTGTGTGACTGTGCGAGCGCCTGTGTGACTGTGTGAGCGCCTGTGTGACTGTGAGTGCCTGTGTGACTGTGTGACTGTGTGACTGTGTGAGCGCCTGTGTGACTGTGCGAGCGCCTGTGTGACTGTGCGAGCGCCTGTGTGACTGTGTGAGCGCCTGTGTGACTGTGCGAGCGCCTGTGTGACTGTGCGAGCGCCTGTGTGACTGTGTGAGCGCCTGTGTGACTGTGCGAGCGCCTGTGTGACTGTGTGACTGTGCGAGCGCCTGTGTGACTGTGTGAGCGCCTGTGTGACTGTGCGAGCGCCTGTGTGACTGTGTGACTGTGCGAGCGCCTGTGTGACTGTGAGCGCCTGTGTGACTGTGCGAGCGCCTGTGTGACTGTGTGCACTCTCGTGTGTGACTGTGAGCGCCTGTGTGACTGTGCGAGCACCTGTGTGACTGTGAGCGCCTGTGTGACTGTGCGAGCGCCTGTGTGACTGTGTGAGCGCCTGTGTGACTGTGTGAGCGCCTGTGTGACTGTGTGCGCGCCTGTGTGACTGTGTGAGCGCCTGTGTGACTGTGTGAGCGCCTGTGTGACTGTGAGCACCTGTGTGACCGTGTGCATGACTATGTGACTGTGCGAGCGCCTGTGTGACTGTGTGAGCGCCCGTGTGACTGTGTGAGCGCCCGTGTGACTGTGTGAGTGTGAGCGCCTGTGTGACTGTGTGAGCGCCTGTGTGACTGTGTGAGCGCCTGTGTGACTGTGTGAGCGCCTGTGTGACTGTGTGAGCGCCTGTGTGACTGTGTGAGCGCCTGTGTGACTGTGTGAGCGCCTGTGTGACTGTGTGAGCGCCTGTGTGACTGTGTGAGCGCCTGTGTGACTGTGTGTGTGACTGTGTGAGCGTGTGACTGTGTGAGCGCCTGTGTGACTGTGTGACTGTGTGAGCGCCTGTGTGACTGTGCGAGCGCCTGTGTGACTGCGAGCGCCTGTGTGACTGTGTGAGCGCCTGTGTGACTGTGTGAGCGCCTGTGTGACTGTGTGAGCGCCTGTGTGACTGTGTGAGCGCCTGTGTGACTGTGTGAGCGCCTGTGTGACTGTGTGAGCGCCTGTGTGACTGTGAGCGCCTGTGTGACTGTGTGCGCGCCTGTGTGACTGTGTGAGCGCCTGTGTGACTGTGCGAGCGCCTGTGTGACTGTGTGCGCTCTCGTGTGTGACTGTGAGCGCCTGTGTGACTGTGTGAGCGCCTGTGTGACTGTGTGAGCGCCTGTGTGACTGTGTGTGCGCCTGTGTGACTGTGTGAGCGCCTGTGTGACTGTGCGAGCGCCTGTGTGACTGTGTGAGCGCCTGTGTGACTGTGTGAGCGCCTGTGTGACTGTGTGAGCGCCTGTGTGACTGTGTGAGCGCCTGTGTGACTGTGTGAGCGCCTGTGTGACTGTGTGAGCGCCTGTGTGACTGTGTGAGCGCCTGTGTGACTGTGTGTGTGACTGTGTGAGCGCCTGTGTGACTGTGTGAGCGCCTGTGTGACTGTGTGAGCGCCTGTGTGACTGTGTGAGCGCCTGTGTGACTGTGCGAGCGCCTGTGTGACTGTGTGAGCGCCTGTGTGACTGTGTGAGCGCCTGTGTGACTGTGTGAGCGCCTGTGTGACTGTGTGAGCGCCTGTGTGACTGTGTGAGCGCCTGTGTGACTGTGTGAGCGCCTGTGTGACTGTGTGAGCGCCTGTGTGACTGTGTGAGCGCCTGTGTGACTGTGTGAGCGCCTGTGTGACTGTGTGAGCGCCTGTGTGACTGTGTGAGCGCCTGTGTGACTGTGTGAGCGCCTGTGTGACTGTGTGAGCGCCTGTGTGACTGTGTGAGCGCCTGTGTGACTGTGTGAGCGCCTGTGTGACTGTGTGAGCGCCTGTGTGACTGTGTGAGCGCCTGTGTGACTGTGTGAGCGCCTGTGTGACTGTGTGAGCGCCTGTGTGACTGTGTGAGCGCCTGTGTGACTGTGTGAGCGCCTGTGTGACTGTGTGAGCGCCTGTGTGACTGTGTGATGTGTGACGCGCCTGTGTGACTGTGTGAGCGCCTGTGTGACTGTGCGAGCCCCTGTGTGACTGTGTGAGCCCCTGTGTGACTGTGTGAGCGCCTGTGTGACTGTGTGAGCGCCTGTGTGACTGTGCGAGCGCCTGTGTGACTGTGCGAGCGCCTGTGTGACTGTGTGACTGTGTGCGCCCCTGTGTGACTGTGTGAGCGCCTGTGTGACTGTGTGACAGTGTGCGCCCCTGTGTGACTGTGTGAGCGCCTGTGTGACTGTGTGAGCGCCTGTGTGACTGTGTGAGCGCCTGTGTGACTGTGTGAGCGCCTGTGTGACTGTGTGAGCGCCTGTGTGACTGTGTGAGCGCCTGTGTGACTGTGTGTGTGACTGTGTGAGCGTGTGACTGTGCGAGCGCCTGTGTGACTGTGCGAGCGCCTGTGTGACTGTGCGAGCGCCTGTGTGACTGTGAGCACCTGTGTGACCGTGTGCATGACTATGTGACTGTGCGAGCGCCTGTGTGACTGTGTGAGCGCCCGTGTGACTGTGTGAGCGCCCGTGTGACTGTGTGAGCGTCTGAGCGCCTGTGTGACTGTGTGAGCGCCTGTGTGACTGTGTGCGCGCCTGTGTGACTGTGTGAGCGCCTGTGTGACTGTGTGAGCGCCTGTGTGACTGTGTGAGCGCCTGTGTGACTGTGTGTGTGTGACTGTGTGAGCGCCTGTGTGACTGTGCGAGCGCCTGTGTGACTGTGTGAGCGCCTGTGTGACTGTGTGAGCGCCTGTGTGACTGTGTGAGCGCCTGTGTGACTGTGTGAGCGCCTGTGTGACTGTGTGAGCGCCTGTGTGACTGTGTGAGCGCCTGTGTGACTGTGCGAGCCCCTGTGTGACTGTGTGAGCCCCTGTGTGACTGTGTGAGCGCCTGTGTGACTGTGCGAGCTCCTGTGTGACTGTGTGAGCGCCTGTGTGACTGTGCGAGCGCCTGTGTGACTGTGCGAGCGCCTGTGTGACTGTGTGACTGTGTGTGTGAGCGCCTGTGTGACTGTGTGACTGTGTGCGCCCCTGTGTGACTGTGTGAGCGCCTGTGTGACTGTGTGCGCCTCTGTGACTGTGTGTGCCCGCGTGTGTGTGGTGGGAAGGAAAGGGAAAGGGGTGGGGCGCTCACCAGGGCGCGGGGTCTGCGCTCTCTCGGGTTCACAAGGACAAGGACGGCCTGGAGCCGAGTGCGAGCGTCACCGCCGCGCACCTCAGACTCAAGAGTGAGTTTGCTCTTCCCTCCTGTCTGAGAGACGAGGCTGTGGTGCTGAGTAGAGAGTCGTCAGGAAGTGAGGACGGAGTGTGCAGTTGGCGCCTCCACCACTGTGTCCTCACATCGTCCCCTCCTTTCCACTCAGTGTCCCTGCGATCGTTTCAGAGACCCTGACGTCTCTCTGCAGTCACTCCCTGTCCCCAGGACGTTACAGACGGGGAGGACCAGAGAGCTCACCCTCAGCGCTTCCAAGCTGTGATTTGCTAAATCGATGACTGTTTCTTTGGCTCCACACAGCCTTTGATCTTTCAGGGCCTCTTCCTGTCAGAGCAGGGGAAGCACGGAGGTGGGAGACGATCTCTGTTCCCGCTCGAGGGTTTCTGGAGCGGGAAAGTCACAGCGCAGAGTTTGGCGCCTTTGAGAGCTACTGCTTTTCAGGTGTCTGCGTGTGGATGGCTCGTGCTGCCCGGATCCGGATGGGCCACGCTGAGGGTGAAGGTGGGGTGTGGCTCTGTGGTGTCTGGTTTGCAGTCTTGGTTCCGTCCCGTCTGGCTCCGCGTAGCCTTTTTCCCCTTGCTCCTCCAGCGGCGCCATGTGAGCCACCGGCAAGAGAGGGTGCCAGCGAAAGGCATCCTCTGTAAGATAAGTCTTATAAAATATATAGACTTATGATAGTTAAGGCTGAGCTAACAGAAGAGAATCCTAGTCATTGGCCAAGCAGCTTGAACCTAGTACAAGTTTCTGTGTATTCATTTGGGCCTAACTTGGGTGGGCGGCTGGCGTAAAGCCCACACTTGGTGGTGGGGCTCAGGCGGCTTTTGGAGGAAAGATTTATCGTAACAGGGTGTAGCAGCCTTCTCATGACTTTGGTCACAAGAAGCCTCTGGCACCTCTGAGACTCTTGGATTATTGTGAACTACAAATGGATAACAAGTAAAGTCATGAGGACATGAGACGCTCTCCTTTAGAGAGACAGGTTAGATTAGGGATCTTGGTAAGAGGAAATACTTTACCCAAAAAGCAACTTTGTGTAACAATCGATAACTATGCCTTTGTACAGATTCAGGGTTCAGCTCATCAGAGGCTGGACCTTCCTGCTGCCACACAGGCCTTAAAATTTCATCTTGGAGTGACCTCCTTTTTGACCAACCCACACAACACAGAGCACTCCTGACAGGTATTCTTTTCTTCAGGATTCCGTGTGTGTGGTTCTGTGAGCACGGGCACTGGTGCCCTCAGAGACCAGGCGTAGAGGATCTACTGGGGCTGCAGTTAGGGGCATTGTGAGCTGTCGGGGAACTGCACCCCTGGCCTCTGGAAAAGCCATCCCGGCCCTCAGCCTCCGAGCCATCTCTCCAGCCCCAGCGTTGGTCTGTTTGTCTTCAGCTTAGTCCCCTTGTTATTCTCCATGTTTACTGTATTTTAGTATATGGCTGGATATCATTGCACTGTGTTCGAGAACCTCAGTCTAGATTTGCTTTGTCCGTTCACCTCACCACAGCTATGTCAACTGTGCTGGACTAATCGTGGGAGTGTAAATGTCCCTTGGAGATACTGACTTTATTTCCTTCTCGTGTCTCTACTCAGCAGTGTGGGATTGCTGCATCTTGTACCAGTTCTTGTTGTAGTAGAGAGCTCTCCGTATTGTTTTCTACAAAGACTGTATTAATTTACATTCCCTCCAGTAATGTACTTTCTCCACGTTAGTTTTCCTTTCTGAAAATGGACACCTTTTAAATATTAACTATTTACGTATATAATATATAACGAAATACACACATTACAGTTGTAATTGTTTTGGCTGCATATCTGTGTGTGTACCATGTGGGGGCCGGGGAATCAAAGCCCATCCTCTCCAAGAGTAGCATGAACTCTAGCCCCTGGCTTATCCCTCCAGCCATCTGGTAATGGGCACTCTCAACAGGCGTGAGGAGGCCTGTCTTTGTGACGCTAACCTCTATCGCACTGTGCTTATTTTTTATGTACCTGTTATCGGCTACACTGACGTTCCATGTGGAGAAATGTGAATTTCCTTGTTTGCCTGTCTCTTCAATAGCCTGTGTCCTTGTCACTGTATTTTCTTCATCCCCTCGCTGTGCAGGAGTTTAGATGTAAACTCCTTGTCAGTTGTGTAATTTGCAAATATTCCTCCCATTCTCCAGGCTATCCCTCTACTCTGTAAATTATTTCCTCCATTCTATAAAGGTTTTTAGTTTGATTATAAATGCCATTTGTCCATTTAGCTTCTGTTGCTTGTTTTTTTAGAGCAATGCCACAAATGTCCAGTGTCATGGAGGCTTTCCTGTATATTTTTTTTTCCTAGTAGTGTCAGTTTCAGTTCTTAAATTTTCATCTGTTCTGAGTTGACTTTTGCATGAGGTGTGACGGAGGGTCCAATGTCATTCTACTGCTTGTTAAAAATGAGTTGGGCCACCACCACGTATTGTAAAAGCTAGCCTGGAACCCACATCGACCAGGAGCAACTGGATTTTGAGCAGGTCTCCTGCCTCTGCCTCCCAGTGTTACAATTGTAGACCCATGCTACCAGAAGCAGCAGGACATCCTGTGCTTTTTTCTATGGTTTTGGAACCACAAACTTCATGAAACCCAGTCATACACGTCATGAGGTCACACACTGAACTATCACAGCGATGTGGAAACGTGGGCTGGGTGATGGCTCAGTGGGTAGAGTGTTTGCCAGCACGAAACTGTGCAGAGCCAGATGCAGCCATGCCTGTCTCTAATCCCAGCCCTCCTATTGCAGGATGGGGGGTGGAGAGGAGAATTTCTGGAGGGCTAGCTAGCCTGGTGTGTGCAGAGGCAGGGGGGAGGAAGGATAAAGAAACAAAGAAATTTTGTATCTGAATTTTGTAGGGAGACAAAAATGTATAATTTTACAAGATGTGCACTTGAGAGTTGGGCCTGGCGGTGCATGGCTGGAATGTCAGCCTGGGCAATGGAAGAAGCAGCATTAGGAGTTCAGGGACATCCTGGTATGCACTAGACTCTGACTCAAAAGCCAATTAACAATTTCAAAGTGTATAGAACCAAGGCTTAGCTTAGACCTGCTGGGTTAGAGCATTGGTTCCTCATTTGGTGATGGCTGCTCCCCAGGACAATGTCACGGAGCTGAGGGTGTGTGTGCTTCCAGAGCTTGAGTACAGGTTGGATGCGGCTGAATGTTGTAGGTAGTCTTCCCACACACCACAACACAGAATGATTCTGTCAGCACACTGAGCTTGAGAAAGCCAGTTCTAACAACAAACGTCTTAGGACACCTGACATCAGTTTACAATTGTTTTGTGAAAAATAGTCCATAAAATGGAAAGAGCGAATCAAATCTCACTCACCTATGGTGACACCATGTTTTACAGCTAATTATCTTCATCAAGACTCATGATTAATTGATACAACCTGATAAATAATCATAAATGCGTCAAAGAGGTCAGGACATGGTGTATGATTCCATTTACTAAAAGTGGGTACGGAACTCGGCACGCTGACTGAGGATTGCAGCTGCAGACCCTCCAGCCTTTCAATGCCTCGCTGAGCCCTGAGGGTTCAGAGGGGTTACAGTTCAGTGGCTGTAACCCTGTCGTCCCTGAGGGTGGGGTTCCAGTAGGAAGCTCTGCTTACAGTCTAGGCCTAGCTGCATCTCAGGAAGGAAGATGGGATCCCTTCTGCTGGCGTCTTCTGCAGGAACTTCAAGGCAGACATGCTTGTGCTCTGCATGTCCTCATTGAGCCCTTGTCAGTGGGTTGTCTGGGGTTAGGACAGGATCGGCTCTCTGTGGACTCCTGTCTGCCTCTATTTGTGTGTAGGAGGCTGTGGCTGTGGAGAGGAGTGTGTGAGTGCAGATGCTGGAGAAATAAAGTGGTCAGTGATGTCATGCTGACCCAAGTCAGTCAGGGAACATCACGTGACATCCAATGAAAGGCTTTCTTTTTGTCCCCAGGGGAGGATCCTGAGGAAGAATGGCCAGCTCTGGTTCTCAAGACATGGCCTGTGTAAGTTACGTTCTCTCTTTACATGGGGTGACTTTCAGTTAGGTGCCTCTTTGCTGTCTTTCTCTTGTGAAGCTTCCCCAGGACCCGAAGTCCTCCAGCCCAGGCTGCCCCATCTGTCACAGTGAGGGTTGAAGGTCAGAGCACTTGCTGTCTGTGCCTCTCTCCTGCTGCTTCTGGAGTTTTCTCTGGATGCCTTCCTGCACATCTGCTGTCTGCTTGGTCTGTGGTCAGGGGGAGCTGTCCTTGCAGAGGAGGCCACAGTCCCACAGGGAAGCAGGGCCTTTGGGGGTTTCAGAATGTTGAGGCCATGGTGTCCTTTGAATCCTGATTGACATCTTTGGTGTTTTCAGGCTGGTGACACGGGGTTTGAGAGTGAACGGCCTGGGTGCATGTGTGTGACGAGATATCCTGCCTGAGGGACTTTAATTCAAGGCAGAGTTCAGTGATGAGAGGGACAGGACATCCAGGCTGTGATAGGAGGGGACGGCGGTCTCCAGAGCTCAGGAAGGCCTGAGACACATGTGCCATCTGGTTTTTTCGGTTTTTGTTTTTGAAGAGGGCAAAGAATAAGGATCTTACATAGTTTACAAAAATCTTTTTGGTGACAACAACTTTACGGTGTCATCTGAGACCATAATAAACTCAAGGAATCACACTATTTCTTAGGTGTTTTACACTGGACCCAGGTGACAGTTCTCTTGTGGGGCTAACTTGAAGGATGAGGATGGAAAGGAAATGCACATTTTTGGATGTGTAGGGTGGGGACCATCGTCCTTTCCTGGGGGAGCTCGTGCAGTCAGGCGCCGTGAGCATTTCCATGGCTCCTTTCCCACTCTGGAGTCCCCTTCTGTCTGTCCATCTTGAACCCTTCCCCATTTCACTCAACTTGTGTCTGTGGTTTCAGGGCGCAGTGACATTTGGGGATGTGGCTGTTGACTTCTCTGAGGAGGAATGGGCCTGCCTGGATGCTGCTCAGAGGGCCTTCTACAGGGACCTGATGCTGGAGACCTACAGCAACCTGGTCACAGTGGGTAAGGCCATCTGTCCCCAGGAGTGGGGGACGTGTCCTCTACACTGTTGGCTTTCCTCACTCTGAGTGTAAAGACAGGGCCATCTTTCCTGTGGTAGCTGAAGCTGGGCTTGGCGGCTCATTCCTGTCATTCCTCACTCAGAAGGCTGAGGCAGAAAGATGATTGTCAGTTCAAAGTCACCTTCAGGTACCTTGTGAGTTCCAAGGTAGCCTTCTGTACAAAACCAAACAAAATACGTAAACAAACTAAATGAAATAAATAAGGAAACAAATCAATAAATAGCATTCAGGTCTACAGAGATGATTGTAGTTTAAGAGAACTGGCTGCTCTTGGAGTGGGAACCGGACTAAGTTAGCTCCCAGCCATCTGTGACTCCAGTTGCAGGATCTGATGGTCTCTTCTCCATGGGAATCAAGCATGCATGTGGTACTCAGATGTACATGTAGACAGACACATGTGCATAAAATAAAACGAATTAAAATCAATAGACTTTTTAAGAGATAGCTGGGTTCCTCCTTCTTCCCAAAGGAATAATGTGGGGTTTCCTTGGGTGAAAGCAGGAGCTTCATGAAGCGCCTGCCTTTTGTCCACACCTTGGAGATCTTCTCAGTGAGCTCTGGGTTCAGAGAGACACCCTGTCACAAAAACCGAAGTGGGAAGCATTGAAAAGGTCAGTTCACACTGCTCCCTGGGCTATACACACATGCAGGCATGCCTACACACACTGTGCATACACCCCCATAGAAACATACATACTCTACATGCATGCATACACACCTAAATAAAAGAGCCTTTTTATCTTTCACTTCATAATGAATCAATAGAATTGAATCAAAAGAGAAAGGAGCATATTCTATTTTCCTCAGTGAACACCTCCTTTACAGGCTTTGCAGGGAAATTTCAGTCTGTGAATTTGTCCTTTTCATTGAGCAAATCTGTAAGAATGGGGTGTAAACGTGAACAAGCCCAGGGAAGTAACTCAACGGTAGAGCAGTTGTCCAGCATGCGCAAACCCTAGTCCCATCCCCAGCATTGCTATGTAGAAAAGTGGAAATTAGGTACTGAGAGACCACTCAGAGGTTAAGAGCACTGGCTGCTCTTCCAGAGGTCCTGAGTTCAATTCCCAGCAACCACATGGTGGCTCACAACCATCCGTTATGAGATCTGTTGCCCTCTTCTGGTGTGCAGATAGACATGGAAGCAGAATGATGTATACACAATAAATAAATAAAATCTTTAAAAAAAAAGAAAAGAGAAGTGGAAATTAAAAAAAAAAAAACTTGTGTTAGTATAGTTCACACAGTGTTCAAAGTATCTGAATATAATATTTGATCTTCGTGTCAACCCTATCTAGTAGATACCATCAACTCAATCTAAATTATTGTTATTATTATTATTATTATTGATTTTTTTTTTGAGGCCAGGTCTCATATAGCTCAGGCTGTCTGTGAACCTGCCATGAAACTAATGCCACCCATGAACTTCTCATCTGCCTGTTTCCATTCCTCAGTTGTTGTGGTTACTTGTGTGTGCCACCATTTCCAGTTTTTAGATGAAAAACATGAGCATAGAATCTTACGGACTTGCCTACATAAATGACATTATCAGTGAGCTACAGAGATGGGGTTTACACTAGACAGTGCAGCCTAAGGGTTCAAGTAAGTGCAAGGCCAGCCTGGTCTACATATCAAGTTCCAGGACATCCCGTGATAATTAGAAGGGTCAAGTCTTACAAAGAAAAGTCTACACATGTGTCCTGGTTTTTTTTTTTTTTTTTCTTTTAAGTGGGAAGCTCCATTTCCAAACCACATCTGATCACCTTATTAGAGCAGGAGAGAGAGCCCTGGATGGTGGTGAAGGAAGAAACAGACAGGCCCAGCATGGGTGAGTAAGAGGAAGGCGGGGCTCCAGCATGGCCGGACACAGCATGTGGTCAGAGAGTCACCTCATGCCTGACAGTGGGTTGACACATTTCCTTCAGAGTGCCAAGACCTGTTGAAGAACACGGCTGAGACCTGGGAAGGACGTCACGGTCATAGCAAAAGCTGTCACAGGGGCTTTGAGTTCATGAGTCAGAAAGTTGTTCTCATCTTCCTCCCTCTTACTGGAGCAGTTACCTCTTTCTGTCATTTTAAATGTGTTTTATCGTTGGTTGTGTGTGCCCACATGTGTGCAGGTTCCCGAAGAGGCCATAAGAGAGTGTCACATCCCCTCGAAGTGCAGTTATATTTATCTGCCGATACTCAAACCCAGTTTCCTCTGGAAGAACAGTCAGTGCTCTTAACCACTGTTCCAGAGATACTTTGAACCCCAGGAATGCAGTAACACAGTGAGACATAGCAAATATTTTAATTCTGTGTCTTCAAAATCACTCTAATCAAGGTGTGATGGTGTAGCCTGTGCTTCTCACTGCAGCCCTGGGGAGGCGGGAGAGGCAGATCTCTTGTGTTGCTAACACTCAGCCTAGTTTACCTGTCAAGCTCCAGGCAAATGAGAGACCCTGACTCAAAAGGAGGAGACGGACAGGCCAATGGGACAGCATGTGAGTGCACTCTCAACCCAGCCTTCTGCCCAGCTTCGCATGGGGCCTGTGGTGATGCCTCCTCTCGGTTGTCAATGAGACTTCATCCGGAACTAAAACCCAAGCAGCTGGCTATACCTGTAGAGATTTTCTTAAGTCATTTGAAGTGGGAAGATCCACCTTTAATCCCTTTCCTTTTGAGGTGGCACGGTCCACCCCAATTCTGAGCCCCGCCTTCTAGTGCCAGCCTGTGCAAAGGGTGTGAGAGAAGGAAGCTCTTGCCTTTTGTCTGCTTCCCTCACTCTGCTGGCAAGTCCATTCCTTCACTGACAGGAGAGCCTGCCTCTTCAGAGTCCAGCATGTACCTCAGGCCTGTGGAGACATCCAGCCTCACGGCGTGAACAGAGTGAACAACCACTGGATTCTCGCACTTTGTGTTGTTAGTCAGGCAGTGTTGGACTTGCTGGACCACAGCCTGTAAGCCACTCTCATAAGTCCATATATATAGAATGATCACTTCTGTTCCTCTAGAGAACCCTGACTAACAAGGGCACTTATCTGTAATGCCAGGGTTGGGGAGGTGGAAGCAGGAAGATGAGAACTTCAACGTTACCTCAGCTGCGTACTGAGTTTGAGGCCAGCCTAGGTGACATGAGACCATCTCAAAACATAGATGGGCTGGAGAGCTGGTACAGTGGTTAAGAGCACTTGCTGCTCTTATCGGGGATCAAGGTTTCACTCCCAATGGTGCCGTAAATTGCAAGTGGAGGCTTGCAATTGCCTACAACTCCCAAGTCCAAAGCATCTGATGGTCTCTTTTGTCTTCCTTTGGCACCAGGCATGCAAATGGTACACACACACACACACACACACACACACACACACACACACACACACACACACACACACACACGTACTCACAGAAACACAGAAAATGAAAATAAATGAATCATTAAAAATAAACCAATAAAAACAACAGCAACAACCAAACCTTCCCAAATAAATAATTAGAAAGAACTACTGTCATCTAAATATACTGATTGGGAACTTCTGGCCACATGAGCTGTGTTTATGCCTACAACTACATTTTAAACATTTTCTGTTGAACTGTTTGATCGTATGTCACTAATATGACACTTGATGCTAAGCATTTCATGAATCTAGATAATAGTAGGATATTATCCACAACAGCCTTCCATCAACCCTAGTTAGTGTCAACAATCTGTTACTATCATACTTAGAAAATTATCAGCTCAGGAAAGTACAGTTTTCTTTATGGGTTTCCCCATTTTGATGGACATTTTTGCTTTCATTTTTGTGGACATTTCAGCCTCAGACTTATTGAATGTATTTATTATTTGGTTTCCTTAGTCATCTTCCCTCCTCCTTTTAATGAGAATAGATTTGTTTTCATCCAGTATTGTATCCTGACTCTGGCTTCCCTTCCTATCCCTTCCCAATTTCTCCTTGATCTCCTTCTGTTGTCTTATTGCTCTAGCTAGAACTTCAAGGACAATATTGAAGAGTTAGGGAGAGAGTGGACAGCCTTGTCTTGTTCCTGATTTTAGAGGAATCTCGTTGACTTTCTCTCTATTTAGTTTGATGTTGGCTGTTGGTTTGCTGTATATTGCTTTTATTATGTTAAGGTAAGATCCTGTTATCCCTGATTTCTCCAAGACCTTTATCATGAAGGGTTGTTGGAGTTTGTCAAAGGATTTTTCAGCATCTAGTGAGATGATCATGTGGTTTTTCTTTCTCAGACTATTTACCTGGTGGATTACATTGATGGATTTTCATATATTGAACCATCCTTGCATCCCTGGGATGAAGCCTACTTGATCATGGTGGATGATTTTTCTGATGTGTTCTTGGATACGATTTGCCAATATTTTATTGAGAATTTTTGCATCAATGTTCATGAGGGATATTGGTCTGTAGTTCTCTTTCTTAGTTGTGTCTTTGTGTGGCTTGGGTATCAAGATTATTGAAGCCTCGTAAAAAGAGTTTGGCAATGACCCTTCTGCTTCTATTGTGTGGAATACTTTGAGGAAAATTCGCATTAGCTGTTCCTTGAATTTCTGGCAGAATTCTGCACTGAAGCCGTCTGGCCCCAGGCTTTTTTCGGTTGGGAGACTTTTGATGACTGCTTGTATTTCATTAGGGGTTATAGGTCGATTTAAGTTGCTTATCTGTTCTTGATTTAATTTTGGTAAGTGATACCTATCCAGAAAATTGTCCATTTCCTTTAGATTTTCGAATTTTGTGTAGTACAGGTTTTCAAAGTATGATCTCATAATTCTCTGGATTTTCTCAGTGTCTGTTGTTATGTCCCCCTTTTCATTTCTGATTTTGTTAATTTGCATGTTCTCTGTCTGCCTTTTGGTTAGTTTGGATAAAGGTTTGTCTATCTTGTTGATTTTCTCAGAGAACCAACTCTTCTTTACATTGATTCTTTGTATTGTTTTCCTAGTTTCTGCTTTATTGATTTCAGCTCTTAATTTGATTATTTCCTGGTGTCTATTCCTCCTGGGTGGTTTTGCTTCTTTTTGTTCTAGAGCTTTCAATTGTGCTGTTAATTCTCTAGTGTGACTTTTCTCCAGTTTCTTCATGTGGGCACTTAGTGCTATGAACATTCCACTTAGCACTGCTTTCAAAGTGTCCCATAAGTTTGGGTATGTTGTGTCTTCATTTTCATTGAATTCTAGCAAGTCTTTAATTTCTTTTTCTATTCCTTTTTTTATTTCTTCCTTGACTCAGGAATTAAACAATTATACATTGTTTAATTTCCATGAGTTTGTAGGTTTTCTGCGGTTTGTGTTGTTGATTTCTAACTTTAAAGCATGGTGGTTTGATAAGATTCGGGGGGGTTGGGGGCTGGAGAGATGGCTCAGAGGTTAAGAGTGCTGACTGCTCTTCCAGAGGTCCTGAGTTCAATTCCCAGCAACCACACGGTGGCTTACAACCATCCGTTATGAGATCTCATGCCCTCTTCTGGTGTGCAGATATACATGGAAGTAGAATGTTGTATACATAATAAATAAATAAATAAATAAATATCTTTAAAAAAAAAGATACAGAGGGTTATTCCAGTTTTTTTGTACCTGTTGAGGTTTGCTATGTTGCCAAGTTGCCAAGTATGTGATCAATTTTAGAGAAGGTTCCATGTGGCACTAAGAAGATATATATATATATATATATATATATATATATATATATATATATATATATTATCCCCTTTTGTATTTGATTGGAATGTTCTATAGATGTCTGTTAATCCCATCTGGGTCATAACTTCTATTCTTTTGTTTCTTTGTTAAGGTTCTGTCTGGTGGTCCTGTCTAGAGGTGAGAGTGGGGTGTTGAAGTCTCCCACTATATGTGTGTGAGGTTTTATGTGTTATTTGAGTTTTAGTAATGCTTCTTTTACGAATGTGGATGTCTTTGTATTTGGGGCATAGATGTTCAGAATTGAGACTTCATCTTGATGGATTTCTCCTGTGATGAATATGAAATCACCTCCTTCATCTCTTTTAATGGATTTTAGTTTGAAGTCTAATTTGTTAGATATTAGGATCTAATATCTACATCTGCTTGTTTCTTTGGTCCATTTTACTGGAAAATCTTTTCCCAATCCTTAACTCTGAAGTAATGACTATCTTTGAAATTGAGATGTGTTTCTTGTATGCAGCAGAAGGATGGATTCTGTCTTCGTATCCATTCTGTTAGCCTGTGTCTTTTTATAGGCAAGTTAAGACCATTAATATTGAGGGATATTAATGACCATTGATTGTTCATTCTTCTTTTGAGTTTGGTGGTGGTGGTGGTGGTGGTGGTGGTATTGTGTGTGGATTTCCACCCTTTTTTCTTTTGGCTGTTGATAAAATGGGAGTATCTATTGCCTATGTTTTGTGGGTGTAGTTAACTTCTTTGGGTTGGAGTTTTCCTTCCAGAACTTTCTGTAGGAACTGGATTAGTGGATATGTATTGTTTAAATCTGGTTTTGTCATGGAACATTTTGTTTTCTTCATCTTTAGTGATTGAAAGCTTTGCTGGTATAGTAGTCTGGGCTGGCATCCATGGTCTCTTAGTGTTCTTAGAATATCTATCCAGAACCTTCTGGCTTTCAAAGTTTCTATGGAGAAGTCAGGTGTAATCCTTATAGGTTTGCCTTTATATGTTACTTGGCCTTTTTCCTTTGTGGCTCTTAATATTCTTTATTCTGTATGTTTGGGGTTTTGATTATTAAGTGGAGAGGGAATTTTTTTGTGGTCCACTCTATTTGGTGTTCTGAAAGCTTCTTGTACTCTCATGGGCATGTCTTTCTTTAGTTTGGGAAAGTTTTCTTCTATGATTTTGTTGAATATGTTTTCTGTACCTTTGATGTAGGTTTCTTCACCTTCTATACCTGTTATTCTTAGGTTTGGCCTTTTCATGGTGTCCCATATTTCCTGGATAGTTTGTGTTAGGGATTTGTTGGACTTTAGATTTTCTTTGATCGATGAATTTATCAAACTGAATCAAACCAAATTAAGAATTAAAAGTCCAGGTTTAATGAGTAAAATGCTCCTGAGTGATTTTTTTGGCCTCCAGAGAGTTAACAGGGATAAGAGGCTGAGAAACCACATGGCAATTCTCTCAAGGCAGTTTAAATATCATGTAAATGTGGCCTTGAGTGTCTATGGAGTAGGAGCCACCTTTTGGTGGGTTTTCTGAGTCTGGGCAGGGTTCTGAGACAGAGAGATGGAGGACAGGCAGCTGAGGTAAAGCTTCCTCCAGAACATTGAGATCTGCCTGCCTCTGCCTCCTGAGTGCTGGGATTAAAGGTGTGCACACCATGCCTGGCCAGGCCGGTTTTTTAAAAGGATGACAGATAGATTATGTATTTGTGTGGAATAGATTTTTTTCTCACGATTTGGTTAAAAACCTTTCACCATAGGGTGTGTATTTCATGTCCTATGTAAAGAAGCACATAAGATTTTTTTCAGTATAGTTTGTGTCAATCTCTTTAAGCAGACATGCCTTTCCATTTCCACCCTGTTCTACTGTAAAGAGTATTGTCTTCCTTAAACTTTCATTATTGCTGCTCTCCTTGCTTCTGTTCAGCTTCTCAGAAAATACTTTAGAATCTGGCCTCTGGCCATGCATTTAATGGAGTGTGTGTGTGTGTGTGTGTGTGTGTGTGTGTGTGTGTGGGTGTGGGTGTGTGGGTGTGTAAAATAAAATAGTCTTGCTTTCTTCTTTTCTTTCAGATTTGGAGTCAGATTATGAAGCTCAAAAAATATCTCCAGACAATCATATTTATAATGTAAATTTACACAAACAGAGCATAAAGCATGTAAGTAAAGCTTGTGACCTCAAGAGCTCCAGTTTTAGTGATGGCCCCAACTCGAGAACATTCAAGAGACTACAGGACTATCAAGATGGAGATGCAGATCAAAAGATTAATAACAAGGGAAAAATGCCTACTTACACCAGCCAGAGTCTGACTCACAACACAGAAAAGGCGTATGAATGTAAAGAATGTGGGAAGCCCTTTAGTTGTAGTTCAACTCTTATTCAGCATCAGAGTGTTCATACTGAAGAGAGACCCAATGAATGTCAGGAATGTGGGAAAACCTTCAGACTCCACCAACAACTTACAAGACATCAGAAATCGCACAGTGGTGAGAGACCTTTTGAATGTGAGGAATGTGGGAAAGCCTTTAGACTGCAACAACAACTTATAAGACATCAGACATCTCATAGTGGTGAGAGACATTTTGAATGTGAGGAGTGTGGAAAGACCTTTCATCGTCCCAGCCTCCTTAAGTACCATAAAACCATTCATTCAGGTACTAAACCATTTGCTTGTGAGGAATGTGGGAAGTCCTTCAGGCGTGTCTTCCAGCTTGTCCAACACAGCAGTGTTCACACTGGTGTGAAACCCCATGAATGTCAGGAATGTGGGAAAGCCTTCCGACTCCACCAACAACTTACAAGACACCAGAAGTCTCACAGTGGTGAGAGACCTTTTGAATGTGATGAGTGTGGGAAAGCCTTTCATCATCCCAATGTGCTTAAATACCATAAAACCATTCATTCAGGCACCAAGCCATTTGCTTGTGAGGAATGTGGGAAGTCCTTCAAGCGTGCCTACTACCTTGTTTTACACAGGAGTATTCATGCCAGTGTGAGACCGTATGAATGCAAGGAGTGTGGGAAAGCCTTTAAACGCCGCTCATATTTTAGGCAGCACCAGAAGATTCATTCTGGAGAGAGACCCTTTCAGTGTAAGGAGTGTGGGAAGGCCTTCACTCTTCTGTTTCAGCTCACTCAGCATCAGAACGTTCACAGCGGAGAGAAATCGCTTGAATGTGAGCAGTGTGGGAAGATTTTCAGTCACAGTTCACTCCTTGTTCGGCACCAGAGTATTCATACCGGGGAGAAACCCTTTGAGTGTAATGTGTGTGGGAAGGCGTTTAGACTTCAGTCATACCTTTCTCTGCATCAGAAAACTCACAGTGAGGAGAAACCTTTCAAGTGCAAGCTGTGTGGGTCAGCCTTCAGACAGATGTACCTACTCAATCAACACCAGAAAATTCATACCAATGGGAAACCCTTTCAGTGCAACGTATGTGGAAAGGGCTTTCTTCGTAGTACATTCCTTAAAATCCACCAGAGAATCCACACTGGTGAGAAGCCCTTTCAATGTAAGGAATGTGGGGAAGCCTTTCAATATCGTTACCAATTTCTTCGACATTTCAGCATTCACACTGGCAAGCATCCTTATGAATGTGAAGACTGCAGGAAGTGTTTTACTTGTGATAGAGACCTTACAGTACATCAAAGAATTCACATTGGTGAGAAACTTTGCCAGCGTTAAGAATGTGGGAAGACCTTCAGTCTAAAGCAAACTTGGTCTGACACACTGAAACTCATACTGGAAAGAAGCCTTATGGAGGTAAGAGATGTACAAAGTTCTTTGTTAATACTGCTAAGCTAGGTGTGTATCAGAGAATTTGTACTGGTGAGAAACCATACTGAATGTAAGAAATGTGGGGGAATTTGTTTAGATTTACCGCAGTCTTCACTGAGTAACAGAGAATTCATTCTGGTATGGCATCCTCTCAGTGTAAAGAACGAGAAAATAACCTTCAGTTTGAGCTCAGGCCTTGTTCAGCATAAAGGAATCCATGCTTGGGTAAAACCCTATGAGTGCAGGGAATTGGGAACACTTTGATAATTACCTCAGCTCTGAAAGCTTTTCAGGGTCCATATGGGTCTGAAACCCTAGGAACGTAAAGAATGTGTGGAAGCCTTTAGTGTAAGTGGTGAGCTAGTACAACATCAGAAAATCCGTCACCATCTGGAGTCCTGTGCATGTAAGGCAAGTGGATCAGCCTTTGCAGAGAACTCATTTTGGGAAGTCTGTGGCTGAAAATAATTATGGAAAAACTTTAATCTGCTCTAGTATTTGGTCATCATCAGAGTAGTCATAATTCATACACTCTTCATGCCAAGAAACCCTTTGTCTTAGTTGGGGCTTCTGTTCCTGCAATTAAACATGAAGACCCCCCCCCCCAAAAAAAAAAAACAAGTTGGGAAGGAAAGGGTTTATTTGGCTCACACTTCCTTATTGCTGTTCATGTCTCAAGGGAGTCATGACAGGAACAGGTCAGGATCCTGAAGCTAGGAGCTGATGCAGAGGCCATGGAGGCATGCTGCTTACTGGATTGCTTCCCATGGCTTGCTCAGCCTGCTTTTTTATAGAACCCCAACCACCCACCATGGGCTAGGCCCTGTATCAGGCTGTCTTTTGCACCACCAGCCAGCTCCCAAATAACACGGAGACTTACTATTTTGAATCCTAGCCCTTAGCTTAGAACTCTTTTCGTTCTATCTCTTATATCTTTGCCCGTTTCTCTTCAACTATGTTTTACCTTGGGGTTTTTTACCTTTTTAACTTTCTTTATATCTTCCTTTCCTCCTGTCTGTGTTTCTGGCTGGCTGGGGGCCACCTGACCTCTAGCTGCAGGCATCTACCTTGTTCTCTCCTCTCTTTCGCTTGTTCCTCTCTTCTCTGGAGCCTTATTTCTCCTCTGTATGCTAGCCCCACCTATCCCTCTCCTGTGTAGCTATTGGCTACTTGGCTTTTTATTAGCCCAATCAGGTGCCTTAAGCAGGCAAGGTGAAACAGATGGGACACACACCATAACACATAACACACACCCTAACATTGTTAAATCAATGCAGCACAAACAAATGTAACACAACTTTACACAGTTAAAAGTAATATTCCCAGTATAAACATACGTAACATGTTTTTGCCTGGTTATAATGATATTCCACAGCAGGGCTGATGGGGGCTGTCCTTCTTTATATATGTTCCTCTTATTGGTTGATGAATAAAACACTGTTTGGCCAATAGAGGCAGGAAGATAGGCAGGACTAGGAGATGAGAGAATTCTGGGAAAAGTAGGCAGAGAGAGAGAGAGAGAGACCTTGAGAAGACACCATGTAGCTAAGGAAGGAGTAAGAGTCTGGACCCTTCTCCGGTAAGATAAGACCACATGGAAATACTTAGATTAATAGAGATGGGTTAATAATTAAGAGAGCTAGCCAAAAAGAAGCCTTAGACTTTGGCCAACAGTTTAATAATATAGTGTCCCTATGTGTTCATTTGGGGACCTGTCGGGACAAGAACTCCAGCAACACAATGGTACCCAACGCACAAATGCCCACAAAAAACCGGATAAAAGCTTAAAAGGGATTCTAAAAACAAAAGAACAGAGACAAGCACAGCTTCTTGGTAGCATCGTTTTCTCGGGTGGGCTCTGTTTGCTAGAGACAAGCAGAGGCTTCCTACCTCACAATTAGCAGCAGGAACTGTACGACTCTTTTAAGAGGCCCTGCTACCAAACAGGTAAACGGTGTGTACTATCAGCTAGTGGCAGCAGTGACTGCATCTCCAAGCTGCACAGCATGCTGCATAGAAGATTTAGCTTTTACTCACACAGACAAAAAAGGTTTAGGAATCAAGGTGGTGATCACAGCTCCCATTTCTGGTGGTAAACCTACCCGCCCATGTTGGAAAGGCAGCAGCTAAAATGCCCTCATTAATCCTAGCAATGCTGTTTAGCAGCTAAAAGTCTCATGGCCAGAAAAGGTGTTATACAGTAAAGACAGGTTCAGATGAAGAAAAACGTCTAAAGGGTTTACAATATGTTTGACAATATAAATAGGCTTGGGAGAGAAAAGAAAAAGGATAATGTGGTTAAAAAGGAAATAGATTGGTGGGTGTGGCACATGCCTTTAGTCCCAGCACTTGGGAGGCAGAGGTAGGCAAATCTCTGTGATTTCAAGGCCAGTGAGGTCTACAGAGTGAATTCCAGGACAGGCAAACATACACAGAGAAACATATATACAGAAGGACATCCCCCATCACAGGGATGATCACTAATGGAGAGCATGCCTTCCAGCTGGATCTCAAGGAGGCATTTCCTCAACTGAGGTTACTTACTCTCTGATGACTCCAGCTTGTGTCAAGTGGACATGCAAAAGCAGGCATTACTATCTTTTGAGAACGAGAATGTGAGAAGTTTTGTTCATGGTGAAACTGTTGAGAATGTGCAAATCATGTTCTTGATTTGGTTCTATAAACCTAATTCTTCCAACATTACTCACTCAGAACAGTCATCTTAGGGAGAGCAGTTACCGGAACCAGAAACCTTCCTTTTACCATTTTCATTCCATGGATCCTGTGACAGTAGACTGTTTACTTTTTCTTTTTGGATAATTTTTTAATCACCAGCACAATACAAGCCAAAGTTGTGGGAACAGGGTTATAATAGATAATAAAGTCCTTGAGAGTATTTGGTCCATCCATGCCTGGTTCTTTAAAATATCTTTGATATTGTTTTCTCTTTTATTAACATTACTGTAACCAATGTGAATAGCAAATTGTATTGCAGATAGTTTGGGGAGGCCTCATGCATCCATCCACTATTAAATTTTAAATAACTTCGTTCTGGATACAATCAGATGAGAAGTACTTGAAAGTATTGTCATTAAAAATCCATTCCTTAAGTTTTTGTGTGATGTTAAAAATTCACATTTATGACAGGGCAAGACAGTACAAACTCCCCTCCATCTTCTTTTTGCTAGAATTTGACTTCTGATAAAGAACCTTGTGGAAAATTACCCAACTCTAATCTAGGAACCTGAGGTCAAGATGTCCCTGATAATTTAACTTGGCTCCAGTTGAACTGGCTTTGTACAAACATCTGCCTCTACCTGACTGCTTATCTTGGCTTCTGTTAAACTGCCTGCTTGAGCAAAAGCTCTCCCTGCAGCTGCTGAGCAAGATAACTGGTTTTTTCTTTTCTTTTTTTTTTTCTCCTTTCAATAGCCCTTTGCTCTAAATGCTTGGCGCTACACTTGGTCCTGAATACTTGACTGTAGTCCCAGCCAACTGGAGTAAGGACTTTAAGTTGGTTATAAAGTGTGTCTAAATGGTATCCTCTGGTGAGTTCAGCATAACACATTAAAAGTAGCCACATTGAAGCCACTGCTAAAAATACATTGGTGAAATTTCTCACGCATATGAAAAAGTTGGAAGAGCCAGCAACACACTTCTGTATCCTCATCTAGCTTCAAGATGATTAACAATTTACAATGTTGATCCACTCTTAATGTATACATGGGTATTTGGAGTATGCCACTAAGAATAGGTTTCAGTGCTGGAAGTGGTACTACATGAATGAATCCCAGTAATTGGAAGGCTGAGACAGGAGGATCAGGAGATGGAGAGAAGCCTGTAAGACCCTTGGAAAGCTCAGGCTTCCAGAATCTTAGCCCAGGACCTCGGCCACCCCAATCACCAGGCAGATTCGAGAGCTTGCTGCAAACTGCACGAGGCTTTATTGTAATTTAACGAGCTAACCCCATGTTAGCTCAGGTCTTTCACCCACCCGCCATGGCAGATGGCTAGAAAAAGACAGCTCCTAGGGCCTCCCAAGAGATCTTATAGGACAGCGTAAGGGGAGTGTCTAGGGGTACGCACAGGCTCAGGATTGGTGTGCCTCCAGGCTTGGAGGGCTTGCCCTGTGTTGATTGGCCAATTGGTTGTTATGGCCCATAGGCCCTCCCAGGGTGGTTGCTATGCTCTGCGCATCATTGCTGTGCGCTTGTCCGTAAAGCACACCCAGGGTCGTTAAAGCATAGCGCCACCAGCTAACTTCTGATTGGTTCCTTGTCACAAGGCAGGCATCTGACCTCTAAGTGACCAAGGCAAGTTTATGGCAAGCACGTGTTCGGCTGTTATGGCTGCCGAAAGGGGAGCTGGTCCCTTCAGCCAATCTACATAGTGACTTTGAAAGACCCCGAAGTGGCACTTTCGTAGAGGGAGACCCACACACCCAGGAATCAGCGAGGCCACAAACTGGATGTAAAAAACAAGAGGCTTTATTGGAGACGCGGGTACCCGGGGCGACTTAGCTTTTCTGAGGCCAAGCGCCCCGAGCCAAGGGAAAGGGGTCCTTATATAGGGAAAAAGGCGCAAGCTAGGAGCAGGGATTCTATTTGATGGTTCAAATGAGGCACAGAGCCATTCCAGATCAGCATATTCTCAAGGTCTGGTGTCTGGTACAACAGACTTGATTCCTCCCTCCGCGCCCAGGTGGCTGACCTTGGGGGCGGAGACCTTGGGACGGAGTGTTTCTCAACGGGGGGGGGGCGTGGGGGCGAGGGGTGCCCTTTCCCTGCTCGGCCCCAGCCCCGGCGCGGTGCCAGGGCAGCCCCGCCTGGGTGAACCGGCTTGGGAGGGAAAACGGCAGCCGGGGGAAGTGGAGGCCGGCGGGGGCAGGGACAGGCAGGATAAAGGGGAAGCAGGGCGGCTCTGCGGCAGCTCGCCCGCGCTGCACTCTCCAGCCCCTGGCGGTATCCTGGCTCTGCCCTGCTCCAGAGAGAACACCCAGCATCAGCATAGGCGGGGGGAGACAGAGAGGCAGCGGGCCTTTCAACTTCAAGTCCAGCTTTGGCTGTGCAGAGACCCTTTATTTCAAAAGCTGTAGATAAGACATTTTATACCTTACTACGTCAGCCAAGGTGGACTCTCATCTATCCACAGTACCATAATTATTCTTGAAGAAATGATGCAGAATTTTATAACTCTGAGAAATTTGTCGTTGGCCTTCAAACTGTCCTTTTTACAAAAGTGTATGTATATCCTAAGGAAGCGCCAATATAGATGACTCAACCTTGCTCTCTCCTTTATTAAATGTTTAGTGCTGGTTGATCCCAGAGTCCTTTGTGTGGTGCTCAAGCACCAAGCTCTTAGGCACTGGATCTTCTAAGAGAAGACAGGTTCAGAGGAAACATTTTGGGTAAGAACACATTGCAGATTGTGTGTCTTGTTGCAACATTTCCAGAAACACTTAGGTGTTAGCTATCATGTTATTGATTTGGTCATTTGGGTAAGATTATGGCTTCCAGAACTTCACTAAATGGTTTAGTTTGTTGTGGATAAGTAGCCTAGTGGAGAAACTGTTGTGGCCCAGCATGTCTCAGCCCCAAACCACGGTAGACATGAGGAGCTTGGACTTGGAAACTGCTAGCAACCCAGTGGTGACAAAGACCAAACACAGGCGCCTTGTCATCTTTAGAGAGCTTTCAGTTCCATGCTGCAAAACTGGAGTCTCTTCTTTATTCAGCATCTTCCTGGCTGTTTCCTAACCGTGCTTCCCTGACCCTGAGGCCATTTCTTTCTCCTCCAGTCGACCCCTTCGCCTGGTCACTCCTAACTCTGTGTGTCCTCACTTGTCCCATACACCTAGCCCTCTGCCCCAGTGCAGGGGTATTCAAATGCTTAGTTCTGTAGAGTTGCAAACTAGGAGGCATTCTCCTCTGAGGCTATGCTATTCAATAGCAGATTAGGTAGCATCTACAATACAATTGTAGACTTGAGCTCCCAGTTACTGGAACCAGAGGTTTGGACCACCAGAAATCCTCTAATGGAAATTTCCTGGCTCCCCGACAAGAAACTATTACTTCTAAATATTTATAGATAAGGATATTTTAATCCTGGGTAAAATATAAGCAAGAATTGAAATCGATCTCTGAGTGAATAACATAATAATAGTAACACAATTCAGGTTGTGTGGTATGACTCCTGCTGGACTCAGTACAAAATTGCTACCATACATTTTAAGCAGGAAGCCAGGATTTGACGGTAACCTTGTTTATGTTGGCACTATAGTCCCAAGTATGTGTGCCTCTCCCTAACACAAAGTTGGAAAAAGATAAGTGTTCAAGTAAAGATCTTACACAAGAAACGAGATAAAACCTAAACCAATATAAAGATGCCATCAAGAGTAAATGGAGATCAATAGGAATTAGATTCATGTTTTTAGACTTTTTACATGTATGTGTGACTTGCATGCATATAGGTAAGTGCACTTCTGTGTCTGCTGCCCAAGGAGCCCAGAAGGTGCTGAAGGGACCAGCTCCCCATTTCGGCAGCCAAAACAGCCTAGCACGTGCTTGCCTGACCTTGTCTTGTTCACTGGGAGGTCAGATGCCTGCCTCGTGGCAAGGAACCAATCAGAAGTTAGCTGGTGGTGCTATGCTTTATGGCTCTGGGTGTGCTTTATGGACAAGTGCACAGAAATGACAAGCAGAGCATAGCAACCACCCTGGGAGGGCCTATGGGCCATAACAACCAGTTGACCAATCAACACAGGGCAAACCCTCCAAGCCTGGAGGCACACCAGTCCTGAGCCTGTGAGTACCTCTAGACACTGTCCCTTATGCTGCCCTATAAGATCTCTATGCAGACGCTTCGGGCCGTCTTTCTAGCCATCCGCCATGGCAGGTGGATGAAAGACCCGAGCTAACATGGGGTTAGCTTGTTAAACAACTACAATAAAGCCTCTTGCAGTTTGCATCAAGCTTTTGACTCCTGCCTGGTGATTGGGGTGACTGTGGTCCTGGGCTGAGATCCTGGGGGGCCTGAGCCTCCAGGGGTCTTTCATTGTCATATCCCCTGGAACTGGAGTTAAGACAGTTGTGAGCCACCCAGATGATCGAGACTGAACATGGGTTCTCTGCAAGAAAATACAGAAAGTGTTCTTACTTCCTGAGCCATCACTGCAGTCCCGGTGATGATAATTAATGTGAAAACAAGTTTTTTCAAGATCATAAATTTATATTGATTTTTCTCCATTTATGTTTCTATTATTGTTTGAATTTGGTATTTTGCCAGATTCTAAAGTACATTGTAAGGGCCTCATCTGGAAAATTCACCTCCTATTTCATAACACCTATCTGGAATGATACTTTCATGTGAATGATCCCTTTGGGACAATTTGCTGTGTTCCAAGTTCATCATAGTGAAGATATTCGTCTAGTACAAAATTCAGTAATGGGTGAATTTCTCTGTTGATGAGACAAAGGTGATAGATACCCAACAATATTTTCATGTCTTGTCCTCTCTCAGAAGAATGTCTCCCAGCTGAAAATCTTGCTCCCATCAAAAGATACAGTCTGGACTGTCTTTCAGATTGACAACAATGATTCCTGGAGGTGCGGTCAGAAACCAACTCCCCAGGACAGACCCAACCCCAGGCCAGATTAAACAATACCAATAAAACTGGAAAAAAAAAAGTGAGATTGCAATTCGTATTTCCTGGCTGACAGAGATGGACTTGGAATATGCCTGTCCTGTCTTGAAGAAATGCAGGATCTCATCCAACATTGGAGGAAAATGAATAAGAGAGCATAGAAACCACCCACCCCATGGACCCAAACCCACACTCCCATGAGTCTGATTCCTCCAGAGAGACAAGTGTTCACTGTCTTGGACCTGAAAGATGCGTTCTTCAGCTGCCCATTGGCAGGGGTGAGTAAACCCATATTTGTTTTTAAATGGAGGGATCCAAGGGAGGTTACAGATGACAACTTACCTGGACTAGGTTGACCCAAGGATTTAAAAATTTTTTTCAATCCTGTTTGTTGAGACACTCTTGCCCCCCATCACAGGTTTCCTGGGACCATACTCCTAGCCTCCTCCTAGCTTCTCAACTAAAATAGATCATAAAAGGTCCACCGAGGGACTAAGAGAGCTCTAGACCAGGAGCTACAATGTCACCACAGAAAGCCCTTTTGTACATCAGAGGGTACCTGATGAAGAGAGGCCAAAGGAGCTTGTCTCAGAGTAGGATTGCTGCCATCCTTCACATCCCGACTCCAGAGACTAATAGACAGGTTCAAGTGTTACCAGGTGTGGCTAGGTATTGGTGCCTCTTGGATTCCAGGGCTTGGGGAAATAGCAAGTCCTCTATACACAAATAAAAAGGGGAAACTGAGCACCTAATATGGACTGAGTGTAAACAAAGAATGTTTGAGAATTTAAAAACAGCTCTGAGTTTGGTTCTAGCCCAAGTGATTCCAGCCAGGTCAAAACCTTTTCATCTGTTTGTGTGTGAAAAGAAAAATATTGCAAAAGGTACTTCAACCCAAACTGAGGGGCCACAAAAATGTCTGGTGACAAAGCTGTCCTGTAGTGACAGGATGACTCACCTATGTGAGACCTGTCGTAGATTCTGTCCGTCTAATAAAAAAACAAAAAACAAAAACCAAATAAGTTAACTCTGGGTCAGGATCTTACACTCACAGTATCCTGAGCAGTGGAGACCCTCCTGAGGAACACCAGAATGCTGGCAATCTAATGCCTGCATGACCAGTTCTAGGCCCTACTCCTGGATCACCCTCATGTCATGTTTGAGAAGCCCATGGCCATAAATCGTGCTACCCTCTTGGCTGAGGTGCTGTAGGTGCTCATCCATGACTGCCTTGAGATGACACACCCTTGAAGATTTCAATGCAGTGCCTTACCCAGATGGGAGCAGTTTCATTAAAGATGAAAACAGTTATGTGGGGCTGCAATAGTTACTTCAGTTGAAATAATTAGGGCCCAAGGCTCTGGGAGAGATACCTCAGCCCAGAGAGCAGAACAGTTCAATCTTATCTAGACTCTCAGATGGGGAAAAGGAAAGCCCACCAACAACTAGACAGACAGCCCCTATACTCTTACTACAATCCATATCCATGGTGCTATCTATAAAGAAAGAGTGTTGTAGGATAATTGATCACACTGAGAACCCTGAGTGAACCCTGAGATCGTGTTATTTCCTGGAACAATCTGTTTGGAGTTATGGTGCAGCTCAGCACTAGCACACACCTTTAACCCAAGAACTTTCTGCTTATTGTAAACAGGATTAAATAAAAAACATTTCCTAGGTCAAGGGGCAGAACAAGCAACCAATTGACAGGAAGTAACCATAGAGAGTAAGAGGGAGTCAAGAGAATGGATAGAGAGATTCAGAAGTAGAAGAGGGGAACATTGGGTTGGAGGAGTTTTGTAGAGATGGTATAGTTTGAGAAAGCCCTTTCTGGGACATTGGCAGAGGAGGAAGGTCAGCCTGGTGCTTTCTTTGCCTCTGTGAGCTAGCAGGTTTTCACCCCAGCATCTGGCTATCATGTCTGTGCTGGTAAAAATCAAATGATTGAGATTTGTTAAAAACAACAAAAAGGGTTTCTCATTGATGGGGGAAAAGGAAAGCAAAGTGGAAATTTAGCCATCCTAGAGGTTATTTGGTGTCCCCTATGAGTTGCGAGCCTCCACTGCCAACAACACCACATTTAGAGAGGGGGTATTTTGGTCCCATGCAGGCTCCCCAGCTGTCAGCCCGCTGGCCATGAGCTCCCTCTAGCTGGGGCCAGCTGTCTCTGTGGTTTTTCCCCATCGTGGTCTTGACCCTCCTTGTTCATATGATCCCTCCTCCCTCTTCAACTCAACTCCAGGGGCTCAGCCCGGTGACTTGGTCTGTTGGGGCCCTGTCAGTGGCACCAGGACCTATCTCAGAGGCATGAACTGGCTTTTTTTGGAGGCCACTCCCTATGGTGGAATACATTGCTCATCCTTGATACAAGAAGCAAGGGCTTGGTCCTGCCTCAACTTGGTATGACTGACTTTATTTTTATTGACTCCCTTTATCCCCTCTGAGGACTGGATGGGAGTAGGAAGGGTTGGAGGTGGGGGCTGGAGAAGGGGAGGGAGGAGGACCTGGGCTTGGTATGTAAAATGAAAAATAATGTTCTTAAATTAAAAAAAAATCTAGTTATTCTCAATAAAACTGTCACAGCCTTGGTCTTACTGTGGCTCCTCCAACTGGCCTAGTTTAATTCCTAATGGCTATCCTAGGTCCAGTAAGTAAGCATGGCACTTACAGTCCTCTAATGTTGATTTGGGCTGTAAAGTCACAATGATTTTTGTCAGCCAAGAGACTGACAGTCCAGTTAGTTGCTATCCCCGTGTGTTATGGGGACTGGGGGGCTGTTTCCGGTTAGGATTTCTATTGCTGTGAAGAGACACGATGGCCACAGCAATTCTTCTAAAGGGAAACATTTAATTGGGGTGGCTCACTACAGTTTCAGAAATTCAGTCCATTAGCAGCATGTCAGGGAGAACGGCGGTGTACAGGCAGACATGGAACTGCAGGAGTAGCTGAGAGTCCTACATTTTTCTGGCAATAGGAAGTCAACTGAGACACTGGGCGGTATCCCGAGCATAGGAAACCTCAAAGCCACCCCACCGTGGCATACTTGCTCCGACAAGGCCATACCCAATCCAACAAAGCCGCACCTCCTAATAGTGTCACTCCTTGTGAGATTATGGGGGACAGTTACATTCAAACTAGCAATAGGGGTCTAAGCATGACAAGCAATCCTGACTGATTTGTGGCTGGGAATAAGTAACGAAATGCCAGATCTTGCCAAGAGTAGAAAACAGGCATGAGGATCCTGCAGATTCCTGGAGAATGGGAATCAGGACTGTGACTTGGAATGTATGAAGTGAGGTAGTTTCTTTTCTTTCTTTTTTTTTTTTCTTTCTTTTTTTGGTTTCTCAAGACAGGGTTTCTCTGTGTAGCTTTGGAGCCTATCCTGACACTCACTCTGGAGAACTCACAGAGATCCTCCTGCCTCTGCCTCCCAAGTGCTGGGATTAAAGGTGTGTGCCAACGCCCGGCTGAGGTAGTTTCTTTAAAGGGGAGAGTTGGTTGGGACTTTAGTATGGTAGGCTGATGGGCATCTAGGTTGTTTCCAGGTTCTGGCTCTTACAAATAATGCTGCTATGAACATAGCTGAGCAAATAAACATCCTTGTGGTATGAGTGTGCACCTTTTAGGTATATGCGGAAGAGCGCTATGCTGGGCCTTGAGGTAGATTGATTCCCAATTTTCTGAGAATCTCCCATACTGATTTCCAAAGTGATTGGACAAGTTTGCACTCCCACCAGAATGGAGAAGTGTCCCTGTAGATGGATTACAAGGACTGGACTTGTCTAATATCCAAAACCTTTAACCTAGGCACCTCCCTTGTTCTGCTGCCTGCTGATCATCTGGACAACAGCAATGTCACTGAGCCCCTGCCACTAATGGCGGGCACATACTAACTAATGGTAGGACTCTTCGGCTACTTTCCAAACTGAGAAACCCCTTTGTGCATCACAGCACAGCTATGCCACACATATTCCTGTGTAATGGGGAAGAAGGGAAAAGATGTTTTAATATGGACCCTGGACCACAAAGGATAAATGTTGCAGCGCTGGTGTTGGGTTCACATGGATCCGTGGAAAGAAAACTCAGAGGCACCTTAAGAATGACTTTGGGGGGGCTGGAGAGATGGCTCAGTGGTTAAGAGCACTGACTGCTCTTCCAGAGATCTTGAGTTCAATTCCCAGCAACCACATGGTGGCTCACAACCATCTATAATGAGATCTGGTGCCCTCTTCTGGTGTGCAGATAGACATGGAAGCAGAATGTTGTATACATGATAAATAAAAATCTTTAAAAAAAAAAAAGAATAGCAGAGGTCTTTTTTTTTTTTTTTTAATGACTTTGGCCAGCTGGGCGTTGATGGTGCACGCCTTTAATCCCAGCACTTGGGAGGCAGAGGCAGGCGGATCTCTGTGAGTTTGAGGCCAGCCTGGTCTCCAGAGCGAGTGCCAGGATAGGCTCCAAAGCTACACAGAGAAACCTTGTCTCGAAGAACCCAAAAGAAGACGAAGACGAAGAAGACGAAGAAGACGAAGAAGACGAAGAAGAAGAAGAAGAAGAAGAAGAAGAAGAAGAAGAAGAAGAAGAAGAAGAAGAAGAAGAAGAAGAAGAAGAAGAAGACGACGACGACGACGACGACGACGACGACGACGACGACGACGACGACGAAGAAGAAGAAGAAGAAGAAGAAGAAGAAGGACTTTAGCCTTATTAGGCCGCAGGGGGATCCAGCCTCTAAGGACGGAACCACTTTCCCTTTGCCCGGGGCTACTTTAATTGTGAGTGGGGGATGGTCTCCCCTCAGGATATAGCAAACTTCTCTCCTAGTGAGAGCAGAGAGACCTGAGCTCTGCCCCCGCCCCGCCCTTTCAGGGTTCCATTCTGCTGGGAAGAAGATGTTACCTCTTCAGCTTCACTCTGCTGAAGAGAAGCCCCCACAGAAGTGCAGCATCCTTTGGCTCTGAGAAATGTTACTTTTTTTTTTTTTAATGGCTCAGCCCCTCTCAGGGAACATCGCTGCCAGGTTTTTTTTTGCTCAGTTCCCTAATGACATCTCAGCAAGATTCTTCTATTCTGCACCGGTGAATGAAGATCTTTACCCACGACCCATTTGGCAGATTTATTTGGGAAGGAGTCCAGGAGAGTGGTTGCCTCTGCCAGGGTGGGAAAGCACTGCCAGCCACTGAACGGGCAAGGGGCTCATGGAGGGCTTCTCAGGGGCGGGGTTTTCCCAGGGAGAAATTTTCTGCTCAGGGATTGGTTATTTTAGTTGGTCATGGGCAGAATTGGCTCTGGTTTCAGGGCCAAACTACTTCCTTTTTAGCTTTTTGGCTCTATTTTCAGGGCCTAGGGATATTTGTTTCACTGACTCTGGTTCTAGAGCCAAAGTGTGTTTCTTTGGCTCTGTTTTCAGAGTCAGGATGTTTTCTTTGGTTCTGTGTCCAGGGATAAAGTGTTTCTTTCACTGGCTCTGATTTCAGAATCAGGTTGCCCAGGGATTGGTTGGTTTTCTGGCTTGGGGATTGGTTGGGTTCCTGCTCAGGGATTGGTTGGTTTTCCTGCTTAGGCATTGGTTGGGTTCCTGTTTTACTTGGTCAGGAGCAGAGTTGGGTCTGGTTTGAGGCTCAAACTGTGTTCCTTTCACTGGCCTAGTTTAGCTTTTTGGCTATAGTTTTGGGGCCAGGGCACATTTCTTTCACTAGTTCTGGTTCAAGGGCCAAAGTGTGTTTCTTTGGCTCTGGTTTCAAAGTCAGGGTGTTTTTCTTGGGTTCTGGGTTCAGAGATAAAATGTTTCTTTCACTGGCCCAGGTTTCAGATCAGGGTGTGTTTCTTTCCCTGGCTCTGGGTTCAGGGCCAGGGTGCTATATTTTGTGCTCAGGGATTGCTTAGTTTCTTTGCCTGGGCCTTTTACCCTACAATCCACCTGGCTGCGCCTCTCCATTGCTGGGAATGAAAGTCTTGTGTAACCATGCCCAGCCAAGTTTGTTTCCACTGGCAACGTTCTTCGTCCCCATCTGCTTCGAATTTTAAGAAGACTTAGGTCAACTGACTGTGGTGAAAATGGTCACTAATCAGCTAGAGTACTTACCTTTTGCATATTTTCTGTATTAACACACACATGGTTGGGTTTGCTTAATTTCGAATCTAACCTGACAATCTATATGCTTCATACTTTAGGTTTAAATCATTTAATACGATTAGTGCTGTTTACCAGGATCGTCTATTATCTTGACATCAGTTTTCTACCCGGTTCTGAATTAAAAAGAAGTCTTGTGTAAATACACGAGACGAAAAAAGTGATTTTGAATTTCAGCCGAACCCTGCTTGCATCAGAACAGAAATCTCTCCTGTAACCAGCCCTTGCTCTCCACGATCGAAACCAACCGAGTCTGTGGTTCAGTGTTTTCGGGTTCATCGCAGTCGCTCCCATGCTCGCACAGCGAGGAGGAACCTGCTGCAGGGGTCTCGGGCAAAGCGTGAGCAGAGCAGCGCTGTCCCCATCTGATGTCACCCCGGTTCTGCACCCTGAACTAAAGCTCGTCTGCGCGCTCCACGGGGGAGTCGACAAACCGCCCGCAGGGCCGGGGAGAGCCTTTGGATCCCCCAGGGAGCCTCCCCTTTCAGCGCGCGCCCCTGCGGGGGCTCCCACAAGCCCCTGGGGCAGATCCCGGACGGGCTGGCCCGCGTTGCATGCTGCGATTTCTTTGACTGGCAGAGCTGTAGGCTACCTGGAGTTTTACACACCGGGACTACATTTCCCAGGGGCCACTGCGCCGAAAGCCAGCAACCAGTTCCGGCAGCCCGGGCCGCTCATGTGGAAGTTCATCTTTCTGGTTGGAAGAAGAAATCTCTGTTTGGCGTAATTCTCCACTGAGGGAGGCTGGAGCCACAGTGCTGAGTGCGGGTGTGGACGGTGGTCGTGTCTGTGCATGCGCGTGCGTGGCTGTGAGTGTGCACGTGTGCGCGCGTGTGTGTGTGCACACCTGATCTCTGTCGGCGTCGCTGGGCCAGCCGCCGTCCGCCCCGCTGTCTCTCTCTGACTCTCTGTGTGTCTCTCTGTCTCTGTCTTTGTCTCTCTGTCTGTCTGTCTCTCCTCTCTTTTCTCTATTTCTCTCTCTGTCTCTATTTCTCTCTGTGTGTCTCTCTCTATTTCTCTGTGTGTCCCTATTTCTCTCTCTATTTCTCTCTCTGTCTCTCTCTGCCTCTCTCTGTGTGTCTCTCTCTATTTCTCTGTCTCTCTGTCTCTCTCTATTTCTCTCTCTGTCTCTCTCTATTTCTCTCTGTCTCTCTGTCTCTGTCTCTGTGTTTCTCTCTCTGTCTCTCTGTCTCTCTGTCTCTCTGTGTGTGTGTCTCTCTCTGTCTCTCTCCTCTCTCTCTGTCTCTCTCTCTCTGTCTCTCTCCTCTCTCTGTCTCTCTCTGTGTGTGTCTCTCTCTGTCTCTCTCCTCTCTCTGTCTCTCTCTCTGTCTCTCTCTCCTCTCTCTCCTCTCTCTGTCTCTCTGTCTCTCTCTGTCTCTCTCTCTCCTCTCTCTCCTCTCTCTGTCTCTCTGTCTCTCTCTCTCTGTCTCTCTGTCTCTCTGTCTCTCTCCTCTCTCTGTCTCTGTCTGTCTCTCCCTCTCTGTCTCTCTCTCTCTCTGTCTCTCTCTGTCTCTGTCTCTCTCTGTCTCTCTCTCTGTCTCTGTTTCTCTGTGTGTTTCTCTGTCTCTGTCTCTCTCCTCTCTCTGTCTCTGTCTCTCTCTGTCTCTCTCTCTGTCTCTCTCCTCTCACTGTCTCTGTCTGTCTCTCTCTGTCTCTCTCCCCCCATTCCCTCCCCACGACACTAGTGAAGGGGAGGGGAGTGGCGGGGCGCTCACCAGGGCGCGGGGTCTGCGCTCTCTCGGGTTCACAAGGACAAGGACGGCCTGGAGCCGAGTGCGAGCGTCACCGCCGCGCACCTCAGACTCAAGAGTGAGTTTGCTCTTCCCTCCTGTCTGAGAGACGAGGCTGTGGTGCTGAGTAGAGAGTCGTCAGGAAGTGAGGACGGAGTGTGCAGTTGGCGCCTCCACCACTGTGTCCTCACATCGTCCCCTCCTTTCCACTCAGTGTCCACGCGATCGTTTCAGAGACCCTGACGTCTCTCTCTGCAGTCACTCCCTGTCCCCAGGACGTTACAGACGGGGAGGACCAGAGAGCTCACCCTCAGCGCTTCCGAGCTGTGATTTGCTAAATCGATGACTGTTTCTTTGGCTCCACACAGCCTTTGATCTTTCAGGGCCTCTTCCTGTCAGAGCAGGGGAAGCACGGAGGTGGGAGACGATCTCTGTTCCCGCTCGAGGGTTTCTGGAGCGGGAAAGTCACAGCGCAGGGTTTGGCGCCTTTGAGAGCTACTGCTTTTCAGGTGTCTGCGTGTGGATGGCTCGTGCTGCCCGGATCCGGATGGGCCACGCTGAGGGTGAAGGTGGGGTGTGGCTCTGTGGTGTCTGGTTTGCAGTCTTGGTTCCGTCCCCGTCTGGCTCTATAGCCTTGTCACGAACCTTAGAACGACGGCTGTAAAGCCTGTCAGTGCAGTGCCAGCCATGTGATAGCGGCCTGATGGGTTTTAGCTGTGGCTTTGTGTGGTCATTTGGGGTGCATTCAGTTTCTCGTAGTACAAGGGAGGGTTAAAAATAATGTTACCGGTTGTGTTTTTAAGACAAGGACTTTAAAAGGGTGGGTTTATCCTGTGCATTTTGATATCAGCACCAGGAGGCAGATAGAGAAAGATTTCTGTATGCTCATGGTGACTTTAGTCCACACGGTGAGTTCCAGGCTATCTCGGCTACACAGTGAGACCCCATCTCAAAAACAGTAACAAGGAAAAGACAATGCGCTAATGTAGAGCGGGGCTGGCTATTTTGTTATTGCTAAGTTTTAGATGAGTTTTTTTTTTTTTGTATTGTTTACAGCATGATAAATTGGAGTCTTTGTGTCCTTTGGGATGACTAAATCTACCTGTCACATTTTTTGTAGTGAGCACTCTTAATTTCTACTCTCCCAGTCTTTTCAAAGCCATAAGTCATCATCACCGAGTTGCTTGATGTATCCGGAAGTGGTGTTGTGTGGCTGGAATTTTGTAGCCCTAGATCTTCGTCCTCCCAAGTCCCTTAGGATCCACATCCCCCACTCTCAACCACCGTGCTGCTGACCCAGCGCCAGCCACTGACTGTCACCCCCACCCACCACCATGTCACTTGTTCCTGTGAGATAACATTTTCAGATTCTGCAAGAGTGAGATGGGAGTGTCGGTCTTTTTCTTTAAAGGCTGATTGTTTTTCTTCAGGATTCCGTGTGTGTGTGTGGGTCTGTGAGCACGGGCACTGGTGCCCTCAGGGACCAGGCGTAGAGGATCTACTGGGGCTGCAGTTAGCGGCATTGTGAGCTGTCGGGGAGAGCCATCTCTCCAGCCCCAGCGTTGGTCTGTCTGTTTGTCTTCAGCTTATCTCCCTTATTTTTCTACACGTTCATCCGTATATTATTAGTACTTGGTTGGATATCATTGCACTGTGTTTCGGACCTCATTCTAGATTTGCTTTGTCCGTTCATCTCTTGTTGGGGTTACATGTCTCAGCTCTGTAAATAATGGAATAAATGTGGAGTTTAAGTGTCCCTGGGAGGCACTGATTTTCTTTCCTTTGTGTCTCTTCCCAGGAGTGGGATCTGTGGATCATGTGACAGTTCTCTTTGCATTGTTTCCAACAATGACTGTGTTAATTTACATTTCCTCCAGCGGTGTTCTTTTTCCTCTATGTTCTCTATGCTATGTTTCCTTTCTGAAAGACACATTTTAAGAAGATTCATTTCAAGCTGGGTGTTAGTGCCGCATGCTTTTAATCCCAGCACTCGGGAGGCAGAGGCAGGCGGATCTCTGTGAGTTCAAGGCTAGCCTGGTCTCCAGAGTGAGTGCCAGGATAGGCTCCAAAGCTGGACAGAGAAACCCTGTCTCGAAAAACCAAAAAAAAAAAAAAAAAAAAAAAGATTCATTTCATTTTATTTATTTATTTTTTTATATTTGCTAGTGTTTGGCTCACATGAATATATTTGTACCTTGTGCATGCCTGGTGCCTGAGGAACCCAGAAGAGGGTGTGAAATTCCCTAATACTGAAGTTAGGAATGCTTGTGAGCCACCCTGTGGGTACTGGGCATCGATCCTGGGTCCTCCACAAGAGCATCAGGTATCTAAAAATACTGGGCTATCTTTCCAGCTCCCCTGCTAACTGACAATCTTATGAGGCATGGGGAGTCCTCCCATTGTGATTTTAATGTGTATCTCTCTCATGCTTATTTTCCATGTACCTCTAATAGGTCCTAGTGATGTTCCATGTGTGGAAACGTCTATTTCTGTCTTTGCCTGCTTCTTAATTACCATGTGTCCTTGTCACTGAATTTTCTTTATTCCTTATAAAGTCACGGTGCTGGAGAATAGATGTTAACTACTTGTCAGACGTGTAGTTTGCAAATATCTGTCCCGTTGTCTAGACTCTCCCTTTACTCCTGTTTCCTCTGCTGTGTAAAGGTTTTAGTTGGATGTAAATCCCATTTGTCCACTGTTGCTTGTGTTTTTACAGAAATGCCCCAAATGCCAGTGTCATGGAGGCTTTCCTGTTTTAGTTTTCTATTAGTATCAGTTTAAGCCTTTAAATTTTCATCTGTTTTGAGCTGACTTTTGCATGTGGTGTGATTGAAGAGCTAGTGTCATTCCTTTGGATGTTAAAATTGAATTTGGCCAGCACCACTGATTGCAGAGGCTAGTGTGGAACCCATGTGGGCCAGGCTGGCCTGGGACTTTGAAGAACCCTCTTGCTGCTGTCTACCCAGTGCTGGCAATGTCAACCTACACTCCCACATCTGGAAGACTTTCTGCATTTTATCCATGATGTCTGGCATCATAAACTTCATGAAGTAAAGGCAGTCATACACGTCATGAGGTCACACACTGAACTATCACAGCGATGTAGAAACGTGGGCTGGGTACAGTGTTTGCCAGCACGAAACTGCAGTGCCAGACGCAGCCGTGCCTGTCTCTAATCCCAGCCCTCCTATGCAGGATGGGAGGTGGAGATGGGAACCCCTGAAAGGCTAGCTAGCCTGGTGTATGCAGAGGTAGGAGGGAAGGAAAGATAAAGAAACAAAAGAAAGTTTATATATAATTTTGTGAGGAGACAAAAATGTATAATTTCATAGGATTATCAGATGTGTACTTGAGAGTTGAGCATGGTGGTGCCTGACTGTAATCTCTGCATGAGAGATGGAGGAAGGACCATTAGGACATCAGGGCCAGTCTAATACATGTAAGACTCTAGCAAAAACCAATTAAACAAACAAACCCAAAGTGTATGGAACAAGGCTTAGCTTAGACCTGTTAGCTCTAGCACTGGTCCCCCGTTTGTGATGACTGCTCCACAGGATACTGTCTCAGGGAGTTCTGAGATGTGTGTGCTACTCAGATCTTTTGAGTAGAGGTTGGATACTGCTGGATGTTGTCCAGAGCACAGGAGAGTCCAGCCACACAGCCCAACACAGAGTAATCACGTCAGTGTCCTGAGGTAGAGAAACCCAGTTCTAGACTCAAAGCTTAGGACACACGGAGTGAAGGTGACATTGTAATATACAAAATATTTGTATATTTTGGAAATCATGGAAAGAGGGAAATAGATTATACCTCCTGTGACAGCATGTTTTGTAACTAATTATAAAGGATCATAATTTAGAGGCAGGGGAAGGCGGATCTCTGAGTTCCAGGCCAGACTGGTCTATGGTGTGCATTCTAGGACAGTCAGGACTACACAGAGAAACCCTGTCTCAATAAACAAAGCAAAATAAAAAATTCATTGTTTAATAAATACAGCATGAGCAATTATCATGCATGAGTCAGGAAATTGTCCCATAGTGTATGATTCCATTTACTAAAAGTGGATACAGAACGCTGAACCCTGACAGCATAGCAGCTGCAGGCCCTCCAGCTGGGCCATGTGTAAACCAAGGCAGACTTTTTTTGTCCTGACCCCCAGGTCCCAAATACACACACAAATTCAGGCAGATGTACACAAAGAAGTTTATGCTGAATACATAACCTTTAGCTTATAGCTCAGGCTTAATATTAAGTAGCTCTTACAACGTGAGTTAACTCATTTCTATTGGATCTGTATTTTGTCACCTGGCTCATGGCTTTTACCTGTCCTCTGGCATCTGTTTCCCTGGTGGCTGGCTCATCTCTGTCCCTCACTCTCTAACTCCACCCTTCTTTCTCTTTGTGTGCTCATTTTGGCTCTCCCATTTAGCCTTATTCTGCCATCCATGTTATTATCATCCAACCAGAGTAAAACATATTCTCAGGGTACAGAAGGATAATCCCACAGCAGGTGTGCATTGCTCAGCCCTGAGTGTTCACAGGTGTTACAGTTGGTGTAATGCCTGTCGTCCCTGAGGGTGGGGTTCCAGTAGGAACCTCTGCTTACAGTATAGGCCTAGCTGCATCTCAGGAAGGAAGATGGGATCCCTTCTGCTGGCATCTTCTGCAGGAACTTCAAGGCAGACATGGTTATGCTCTGCATGTCCTCATTGAGCCCTTGTCGGTGGGTTGTCTGGGGTTAGGACAGGATCGGCTCTCTGTGGACTCCTGTCTGCCTCTATTTGTGTGTGGGAGGCTGTGAGCCATGGAGAGGAGTGCGTGAGAGCGGATGCTGGAGAAACAAAGTAGTCAGTGACGTCACACAGACCCCAGTCAGTCTGGGAACATCAAGTGACATCCAATGAAAGGCTTTCTTTTTGTCCCCAGGGGAGGATCCTGAAGAAGAATGGCCAGCACTGTTTCTCAAGACATGGCCTGTGTAAGTTACACTCTCTCTCTTTCCATGGGGTGACTTTCAGTTAGGTGCCTCTTTGCTGTCTTTCTCTTGTGAAGCTTCCCCAGGACCCCAAGTCCTCCAGCCCAGGCTGCCCCGTCCATCACAGTGAGGGTTGAAGGTCAGAGCACTTGCTGTCTGTGCCTCTCTCCTGCTGCTTCTGGAGTTTTCTCTGGATGCCTTCCTGCACATATGCTGTCTGCTTGGTCTGTGGTCAGGGGGAGCTGTCCTTGCAGAGGAGGCCACAGTCCCACAGGGAAGCAGGGCCTTTGGGGGTTTCAGAATGTTGAGGCCATGGTGTCCTTTGAATCCTGATTGACATCTTTGGTGTTTTCAGGCTGGTGACACGGGGTTTGAGAGTGAACGGCCTGGGTGCATGTGTGTGACGAGATGACCTGCTTGAGGGACTTTAATTCAAGGCAGAGTTCAGTGATGAGAGGGACAGGACATCCAGGCTGTGATTGGAGGGGACGGCGGTCTCCAGAGCTCAGGAAGGCCTGAGACACATGTGCCATCTGGTTTTTTCGGTTTTTGTTTTTGAAGAGGGCAAAGAATAAGGATCTTACATAGTTTAAAAAAATCTTTTTGGTGACAACAACTTTACAGTGTCATCTGAGACCATAATAAACTCAAGGAATCACACTATTTCTTAGGTGTTTTACACTGGACCCAGGTGACAGTTCTCTTGTGGGGCTAACTTGAAGGATGAGGATGGAAAGGAAATGCACATTTTTGGATGTGTAGGGTGGGGACCATCGTCCTTTCCTGGGGGAGCTCGTGCAGTCAGGCGCCGTGAGCATTTCCATGGCTCCTTTCCCACTCTGGAGTCCTCTCCCTTCTGTCTGTCCATCTTGAACCCTTTCCCATTTCACTCAACTTGTGTCTGTGGTTTCAGGGCGCAGTGACATTTGGGGATGTGGCTGTTGACTTCTCTGAGGAGGAATGGGCCTGCCTGGATGCTGCTCAGAGGGCCTTCTACAGGGACCTGATGCTGGAGACCTACAGCAACCTGGTCACAGTGGGTAAGGCCATCTGTCCCCAGGAGTGGGGGACGTGTCCTCTACACTGTTGGCTTTCCTCACTCTGAGTGTAAAGACAGGGCCATCTTTCCTGTGGTAGCTGAAGCTGGGCTTGGCGGCTCATTCCTGTCATTCCTCACTCAGAAGGCTGAGGCAGAAAGATGATTGTCAGTTCAAAGTCACCTTCAGGTACCTTGTGAGTTCCAAGGTAGCCTTCTGTACAAAACCAAACAAAATACATAAACACACTAAATGAAATAAATAAGGAAACAAATCAATAAATAGCATTCAGGTCTACAGAGATGATTGTAGTTTAAGAGAACTGGCTGCTCTTGCAATGGAACTGGACTAAGTTAGTTCACAGCCATCTGTGATTCCAGTTGCAGGGATCTGAAGCTCTCTTCTGGTCTCCATGGGAATCAAGCATGCATGTGGTACTCAGATGTACATGTAGACAGACACATGTGCATAAAATAAAACAAATTAAAATCAATAGACTTTTTATGACGTAGCTGAGTTCTGCCTTCTTCCCAAAGGAATAATGTGGGGTTTCCTTGGGTGAAAGCAGGAGCTTCATGAAGCGCCTGCCTTTTGTCCACACCTTGGAGATCTTCTCATTGAGCTCTGGGTTCAGAGAGACCTTCTCTGTCTCTCTCTCTCTCTCTCTCTCTCTCTCTCTCTCTCTCTCTCTCTCTGCCTCTCTCTCTCTCTCTTTCTCTCTTTGGTTTTTTGAGACAGGGTTTCTCTGTATTGTTTTGGAAGCTGACCTGGAACTCACTCTGTAGACCAGGCTGGTCTCAAACTCACAGAGATCCACCTGCCTCTGCCTCCAGAGTGCTGAGATTAAAGTCGTGCGCCACCAACGCCTGGAAGACCCTGTCTCAAAAACTAAAGTGGAGCCTGGCCTATACACACATGCAGGCATGCCTACACACACTTGTGCATATACCCCCATAGAAACATACATACTCTACATGCATGCATACACACCTAAATAAAAGAGCCTTTATCTTTCACTTCATAATAAATCAATAGAATCGAATCAAAAGAGAAAGGAACACATTCTGTTTTCCTCAGTGAACACTTCCTTTACAGGCTTTGCAGGGAAATTTCAGTCTGTGAATTTGTCCTTTTCACTGAGCAAATCTGTAAGAATGAGGTGTAAACGTGAACAAGCCAAGGGAAGTAACTCAACGGTAGAGCAGTTGTCCAGCATGCGCAAACCCTAGTCCCATCCCCAGCATTGCAACATAGAAAAATAGAAATTAAAAAAAAATAGCAATTGTGTGTTAGCATAGGTCATACAGTATTCTAAGTATCTGAATATAATATTTGATCTTAGTGTGAAACCTATCTAGTAGATGCCATCAAATCAATCTAAATTATTGTTATTATTATTATTATCATTATTATTGATTTTTTTTTTTTTGAGGCCAGGTCTCATGTAGCTCAGGCTGGCTGTGAACCTGCCATGAAACTAATGCCAGCCTTGAACTTCTCATCTGCCTGTTTCCACTCCTCAGGTGTTCTGGTTACGTGTGTGTGCCACCATTTCCAGTTTTTAGATGAAAAAAAAAAATGAGCATAGAACCTTACATACTTGCCTACATAAAAGATATTATCAGTGAGCTACAGAGATGGGGTTTACACTAGACAGTGTAGCCTAAGGGTTCATGTTCTCACCCAGTATGTGTACTTTCCCCTAATGTGACAAACCCTGACCTGTATTTAAATGAGATTAGCACCCTCCCACTTTTTTCTGAGATAAGGGTCTTGCTATGCAGTGCACACTGCCCTGGTTCATTTCCCCACCTGCTGGGCTTACAGGCATGATCCACCATGCCAAGTGTGTGGACATTTATGATAAATAAGTCTGTATTTTAAAAATCTGCACAGGCAGCTCATGGTGACAGACACCTTTAATTCCAGCATTTGGGAGACAGAGGCAGGTAGATCAAGTAAGTGCAAGCCAGCCTGGTCTGCATATCAAGTTCTAGGACATCCCGTGATAATTAGAAGGGTCAAGTCTTACAAAAAAATAGTCAACACATGTGTCCTTTCTTTTTTTTTTTTTCCTTTCTTTTAAGTGGGAAGCTCCATTTCCAAACCACATCTGATCACCTTATTAGAGCAAGAGAGAGAGCCCTGGATGGTGGTGAAGGAAGAAACAGACAGGCCCAGCCCAGGTGAGTAAGAGGAAGGCGGGGCTCCAGCATGGCCGGACACAGCATGTGGTCAGAGAGTCACCTCATGCCTGACACTGGGTTGACACATTTCCTTCAGAGTGCCAAGACCTGTTGAAGAACACGGCTGAGACCTGGGAAGGACGTCACGGTCATAGCAAAAGCTGTCACAGGGGCTTTGAGTTCATGAGTCAGAAACTTGTTCTCATCTTCCTCCCTCTTACTGGAGCAGTTACCTCTTTCTGTCATTTTAAATGTGTTTTATTGTGGTTGTGTGTGCCCACATGTGTGCAGGTACCCAAAGAGTCTATAAGAGAGTGTCAAGATTCCCTCAGTTATATTTAGCTGCTGGTACTCAAACCCAGTTTCCTCTGGGAGAACAGTCAGTGCTCTTAACCACTGATCCAATGATACTTTGAACCCCAGGAATGCAGTAACACAGTGAGACATAGCAAATATTTTAATTCTGTGTCTTCAAAGTCACCCTAATCAAGGTGTGATGGTGTAGCCTGTGCTTCTCACTGCAGATATGTGTCCTGTGTTAGTCTGGGTTCTTAGAGGAACACAGGGCACATATCTATAATGCCAGATTTTGGGAGGTGGAAGCAGGAAGATCAGAACTGCAAAGTTATCCTCAGCTTCGTACTGAGTTTGAGGCCAGCTTAGGCTACATGAGACCATCTCAAAACATAGAGGGGCTGGAGAGATGGTGCAGTGGTTAAGAGCACATCTTGTTCTTACAGAGGATCCAGGTTTCACTCCCAATGGTGCAGTGGTTTTCCAATACCCACAGGGAGACTTGCAGTCGCCTACAACTCCAAAGTCCAATGGATCTGATGGTCTCTTTTGTCTTCCTTTGGCTCTAGGCCTGCAAATGGTAGACACATATACATACATATATACAGGCACTCATAAGAACACAGAAAATGAAAATAAATGAATCATTAAACGTAAGCCAAGGCCTTTAATCCCAGCACTTGGGAGGCAGAGGCAGGTGGATCTCTGTGAGTTCAAGGCCAGTCTGGACTTCAGAGCAAGTGCCAGGATAGGCTCCAAAGCTACACAGAGAAACCCTATCTGGAAAAACCAAAAAAGAAAAAAAAGTAAGCCAAGAAAATGCAGACAAATAACAACAGCAACAACCAAACCTTCCCAAATAGATAATCAGAAAGAACTACAGTCATCTAAATATACTAATTGGAAACTTCTGGCCTCATGAGCTGTGTTTATGCCTGCAACTACATTTTAAACATTTTATGTTGAACTGTTTGATCGTATGTTGCTAATATGACACTTGATGCCAGGCATTTCATGCATCCAATAGCAGGATATTATCCATTAACAACCTTCTATCAACCCTAGTTAGGGTAAACAATCTGTTACTATCATACTACGAAAATTATCACCTCAGGAGGATCCACAGAAGTACAGTTTTCTTTATGGGTTTTCCCATTTTGATGGGCATTTTTGTTTTGAATTTGGTTTTGTGGACATTTTCAGGACCAGACTTTTTGAATGTATTTATTATTAGGTTTCCTTAGTTGTCTTCCCTTCTCCTTTTAATGAGAATAGATTTGTTTTCATTCAATAGTGTATCCTGACTCTGGCTTCCCCTCCTATACCTTCCCAATTTTCTCCATGTCCTCCCTTGTCTAGATCTATTTGCTTTCTTTCTCTTTTAGAAAACAAACAGGCTTCTAAGGGATAATACTAATAGAAAATATACTACAATAAAATAATTTGAAACTAAACTCCCACATTCGAACTGGACAAAACAAACAAGTGAAATTGCCCAAGAAAAAGCACAAGAAATAGAAACCCACTTGGCTGCACTCATGAATCCCATACAAACACTAAACTGGAGGCCATATCAGTGAGTGCACAGAGGACCTGGTTGGGCGGTGCCAGCCCTGGGCATTGCTGTCTCAGGCCCTGTGATATCATAGAGCTTTGATCATGTTGATTTAGAGCCCTTGTTCTCTTGGTGTTTTCCTTCTCTCTGGCTTCTACACTGTTTCTCCCCACCTTCTCTTCCACGGGGTTCCCTGAGTCGTGATGAGAGGGATTTGATGGAAACATCCCTTTAGGGCCGAGTGTCCCAAGATCTCTCATTCTCTGTATACCATTTGGCTGTGGGTCTCTGTATTTGTTCCCAGCTGCTGCAGAAGGAAGCTTCTCTGATGGTGGCTGAGTAAGGTCTATTAAGTATGACAGAATATCATTAGGACCCATTTTATTGCTTAGTTTTTCTTTTTGAGATTTAGAACAATAGTATTTGGTTTTGCCCTAGATCCCTGGGCTGTGTAGTCTCAGGTTCTTGGTCACTCATTCATCATCAGTGATGGCTTTTATCTCATGGAATGACCCTTCAGTCAAAGCTTATGATTACTGCCACAAGCTTTTTGCCGCCATGGCCCTAGCATATCTTGCTGGGGAAGACCAGCAAAGGTTTTTGCTGGCTTAGTTCCAAGGGTTTGTGTGTAGTTTGGTGTTTATGTTTCTCTTTTGGTAGTGTGTAGAGTACCTTCCTTTACTAAAGACACTGGTACATAGGGGTGAAGGCTCAGTGTCAGCCACCGCTTGTCGTCAGTTTTTGGAGAACAAGGTATAGTCCTAGCAACTGCCTTGTTTGTTTTGGGGCTTCCATGACACACTTAGGCCAACAACTTAATTAAATGTAATTCAGTCTCAGGACTGGAAGTTTCATTTGTTGTCAAAAGATACTCAATTAGAGAGCTGTCTCCTCCGTTATTTGGCAATTTGTTAAATCGCCTACATGCATGTCTGTACTTTACAAAGCTTCTACTATATCGGGTTGCCATACTGCCCCTCAAATTCCCCTTAGTTTTAGCTATTTCCATATTTCCTCCCTAGTGTCCCCTTCCCCTCCCCTGCTCAACTTAAATGCCTATTCTAGTCTCCCTATCCAACTATAACTATCCTGTTTCTCTTTCCTAATAAGATCTATGTGTCCCCCTAGTCTCTTACTTTATACCTAAGCTCTGTAGTTCTGCAGATTGTAGGTTGTCGTTGATTAAACAGCTACTATCTTTATATATCTGATTGCATATCATATTTGTCTTTATGAGTCTAACTTTCTAGTTCCATCATTTACCTACAAGTTTCATGACTTCAAATTATTTTTTTAACAGCTGAGTAATACTCCGTTGTAGGGAGAGATCTTATTAGGTACCTGTAGCGCTGACCATGCCCCTTTGGCCGTGGCCACAGATGCTTATGGGGCGTATGGGATATAGGCCTAGGGAGAGGAGCGTGGCTCTCTCTCTTGGGGTTCCGGCCAGGTCTTGGAGAGCAGCTGAGACTGGATGCTTGGAGCGCTGACCCCGGGTTATCGGTTTCTCGAGAAATGTAAGTGATTTCTCTTCAATAAAATTAACCTATGACATCCTATCCTGTGTATGGCAATCTTCCTTTACAAATGGGTGTGGCCAGCACTAGGGGTACCTAGTAAGATCTCTCCCTACACTCCATTGTATAAATGTACCGCGTTTCCGTAATGCATTCTTCTGTTAAGGGACTTCTATGTTGTTTCCAATTCCTGGCTATTATGACTAGAACATCAATGAATATGTTTGAGCAAGTATTACTGGTAGGATGAGACATCCCCTGGTTTTACATTGGGGATGGTAATACCTCCTGAACTTCTAAGAGGCAAATTTATAGCACTAAGCACATATATACACAAAAAAAAAAAAAAAAAGGAGAGAGCTCATGCTAGCAATGCAATGAATGCCACAACTGAAAGCTCTAGAACCAGAAAAAGAAAAACAGAAAAGAAAAAATGTTTCACCAGAAAGGAGCAGATAACGAGAGATAATTAAACTCCGGTCTAAAAATCAATAAAATAGGAACAACAAAGGAAACAAATATTGTTTCTTTGAGAAAAATCAGTAAGATTTACAAGGCCTTAGCCAAAGTAACTTAGGGGCAATGAGGGAAGATCCAAATTAACAAAGTTAGAGATAGAGAGGAGGACATAGCAAAAGACACCCAGGAATCCCAGGGAATTTTCTTTTCCAGGTTTCCCTCAGTTTGGGTTTCTTTATTGATTCTGTTTCTACTTCCAGGTCTTGAACTGTTATATTCATTTCCTTCCATGATTTGTTTGTGTCTTCATAGATTTCTTTAAGGTATTTATTCATTTCCTCTTTAATAGCATGTATCATATACATATAGGCTATTGCAATGGCCTTTCAGCTTTGTGGCAATGCTCTGGACCTGCTGCGGTAGGGTTGCTGAGCTCCTGTGCAGACTGCCCTGGCTGTTACTGTGTTTTCACACTGGCACATAGGCATCTGGGTTTGGGAAGATTGTAATTCTAGGTGCTGATATCTGGTGTTGTCTTAGTTGGGTGAGAGTTTTGTTCCTTGGTTTCTGTTGCCCTCTCTGGCTCTTAGGAGAGTGTGGTGGTTGTGTATTGTTAGTAGTTGGGTTTTGTGATTTTTTTTTTTTTTTTTCATTTTTCAAGACGGGGCTTCTCTGTAGCTTTGGAGGCTGTCCTGGAACTCACTCAGGAGACCAGGTTGGCCTTGAACTCATAGGAAACTGCCTGTCTCTGATTCTGGAGTGCTGGGATTAAAGGCGTGCGCTACCACCACCACCACCACCACCACCACCACCACCACCACCACCTGGCTGTTAGTAGGGAATTCTTGTTGGATCCCGATAGGTGTAGCCACTGGACATCCAGGTTAAATGTGTTTCTAGGTCTTGGGAGCTGACACCTGGGGGGCTTGAGGGGCCCACAGTAAATGAAAAAAAATAAAAATAAAAACGAAAGGAATGTGACTAGTTCCCATATGTGGTAGAGGAGAAAATGTAGATATGTGGGAGAGCATAGCCAGAGGCAGGCACCTGGGAAAGCCCAGAGTGGATACGAACTCGAGCCATGTGAAGAGAGGGGAGAGGCAAAGGGAGACTGGAGGGGTGGGGAAACCAGGTACAGCAGCAAGGAGTCCAAAAAGAGAGTAGGTGAAAGGGGTTGGCAGAGCTAAAATTGCTGGATTATATAGCAAAGGGCCGCAACCTTTGTGGGGAGGGCAACCCAAACCCTGGGCTGGAGAACTTTAGTGTAGCAGGCAGAGCAAGCCAGCCATACCCTGTAACTGGTAGGGACTAAGGGAGGCAGGGGGAACCTGGTGGCCAGAACTGCTTTGATATGTTAAATAGGCATGGCAGCCTTTTGTCTGAAACCTAACACACAGGAGAAAAGAAAGCAGGCCTTCCACTAGGATCTGCTTAGTCCCCTAGGAATGAGGTCAGAGAGCTGAACGATGCCACAGGAAGTTGTGCTGGGGGTGGGACTGGGGATTGGACCTGCAGTCGGCTCCACTGGACCGAGTGGCCTCCAGGTTTCCAGGGATCTCTGTTGGAGTTGTGGGTTAGTGTGAAGCAGTGACTGGGGGGAAGGAGGTCTGGATCTGAGTGACCAGCTGGAGATGGGGACAGGGATGAAGGGCAGGCTGCAGCTTGCAGGTGGTCTGCGCAGACCTGAGACTAGAAGACTGGATTTGGAGGAGATGGGGAATAAGTGATGATCTTCAATTATCATATCTAGTTCCCTGGCCAGAGATCCTTAGTTTTCTTTGAAATTCGAATGTATCATCTCCCCCTTTCTTTCTGTTTCCATTTTTTGCTTGTTCTTGTTTTTTTCTTTTTTCCCCAGACAGAGTCTCACTGACTTGCCGGGACTAGTTGTTACCTCTGGCTCTTTGTTTCTGGGATTACATTTGTGTACCGTTATTACCAAAGATTTTGTGCCCTGTAACAATAGGTCTTTCCGCCAGGCCGCCCAAGTTCTTCTGCCTGCTGTCATGTTATGGTCCCAAGTAATACACAGAGATTTATATTGTTAGACCTCCCGGAAAACTCAAGTACCCGGGGTCCCAGGCCACGTTCTCGGTCACCCCAATCACCAGGTGGATTCAAGAGCTTGCTGCAAACTGCACGAGGCTTTATTGTAATTTAACGAGCTAACCCCATGTTAGCTCGGGTCTTTCACCCACCCGCCATGGCGGATGGCTAGAAAAGACAGCTCCTAGGGGCTCCCGAGAGATCTTATAGGGCAGCGTAAGGGGAGTGTCTAGGGGTACGCACAGGCTCAGGATTGGTGTGCCTCCAGGCTTGGGGGGCTTGCCCTGTGTTGATTGGTCAACTGGTTGTTATGGCCCATAGGCCCTCCCAGGGTGGTTGCTATGCTCTGTGCGTCATTGCTGTGTGTTTGTCCGTAAAGCAAAGTGCCACCAGCTAACTTCTGATTGGTTCCTTGTCATGAGGCAGGCATCTGACTTTCTAGTGACTAAGGTTCCTTGTCACGAGACAGGCATCTGACTTTCTAGTGTCTAGGACAAGGTCATAGAAGCACGTGTTCTGCCGTTATGGCTGCCAAAAGGGAAGCTGGTCCCTTCAATATTAGTTACAAATGCTGCTTGGCCAACTGACTAGGATTTCTTACTTGCTAGCTCAGTCTTAATTATCATCCATAATCATAAGACTTATCTTATAGAGGATGCCTTCCGCTGGCGTCCTCTGCCCGGGTCACATGGCCACTGCAGAGCAGAGAGCAGGAGGAAGAGAGAAAGGGACGACTTCCTTCTTTATGAGTCTGCCTGCTATGTCACTTCCTGCCTGGGTCACAACACTCCTTTACTACATTTCCCAGAATCCTCCTTGACTCCTAGTCCTGCCTAACTTGCTTCTTCATTGGCCAATAGTGCTTTATTCAACAACCAATAAGATAAACATACACAAAAGAACCTCGCTCATCAGTGCCCCTCTCACTTTTTTTTTTTTTTAATCAGAATTCCAAATCCAGGCCAGTTTTCTTTTGTTTTTCTTTTGCAGACAGGATTTCTCAGTGCAACTCTGGCTGTTCTGGAACTCATTCTATAGACCAGGCTTTCCTCAAACTTAGATGAAAGGTTCTGCACCCCGATAATAAGTCTCTCCACTGATGTGCTAATCCAAATCAAACTGAAACAAATCAAATTAAGAATTAAAATGCTCCTGAATGGTTTTTTAGCCCCCAGAGGGGAGACAGGAGAAGAGGCCAAAAAAACCACATGGTCGTTCTCTCGAAGGCAGCTTAAGTATCCTGTAGGTGTGGTTAAGCATCTGTGGGGGAGGAGCCACCTTTTGGTGGGTTTTCTGAGTCTGGGCAGGGTTCCGAGGCAGAGAGATGGGGGACGGGCAGCTGAGGTGAAGCTTCCTCCAGAACATTGAGATCAGCCTGCCTCTGCCTCCCGAGTGCTGGGATTAAAGGCGTGCCCACCAACGCCTGGCCAGGCCGTTTTTTTAAAAGGATGACAGGTAGATTATGTATTTGTGTGGAATAGATTTTTTCTCACAATTTGGTTAAAAACCTTTCACCATAGGGTGTGTATTTCATGTCCTATGTAAAGAAGCACATAAGATTGTTTTCAGTATAGTTTGTGTCAATCTCTTTAAGCAGACATGCCTTTCCATTTCCACCCTGTTCTACTGTAAAGAGTATTGTCTTCCTTAAACTTTCATTATTGCTGCTCTCCTTGCTCCTGTTCAGCTTCTCAGAAAATACTTTAGAATCTGGCCATGCATTTAATGGAGTGTGTGTGTGTGTGTGTGTGTGTGTGTGTGTGTGTGTGTGTAAAATAAAATAGTCTTGCTTTCTCCTTTTCTTTCAGATTTGGAGTCAGATTATGAAGCTCAAAAAATATCTCCAGACAATCATATTTATAATGTAAATTTACACAAACAGAGCATAAAGCATGTAAGTAAAGCTTGTGACCTCAAGAGCTCCAGTTTTAGTAGTGGCCCCAACTCTAGAACATTCAAGAGACTACAGGACTATCAAGATGGAGATGCAGATCAAAAGATTACTAACAAGGGAAAAATGCCTACTTACACCAGCCAGAGTCTGACTCACAACACAGAAAAGGCGTATGAATGTAAAGAATGTGGGAAGCCCTTTAGTTGTAGTTCAAATCTTATTCAGCATCTTACTGTTCATACTGGAGAGAAACCCCATGAATGTCAGGAATGTGGGAAAACCTTCAGACTCCACCAACAACTTACAAGACATCAGAAGTCTCACAGTGGTGAGAGACCTTTTGAATGTGAGGAGTGTGGGAAAACCTTCAGACTCCCCTACCTACTTATAAAACATCAGAAATCTCACAGTGCTGAGAGACCTTTTGAATGTGAGGAATGTGGGAAGTCCTTCAAGCGATTCTCCCATCTTGTTGAACATAGGATCATTCATGCTGGTGTGAAACCGTATGAATGTAACGAGTGTGGGAAAGCCTTTAAACGTCCCTCAAACTTCTTGCAGCATCAGAAAATTCATTCTGGTAAGAGACCCTTTCAGTGTAAGGAGTGTGGGAAGGCCTTCACTGTTCTGGCACAGCTCACTCGGCACCAGAACATTCGTACCGGAGAGAAGTCTTTTGAGTGTGAGCAGTGTGGGAAGATTTTCAGTTGTGGCTCATTCCTTGTGCAACACCAGAGTATTCATACTGGAGAGAAACCCCTTGAGTGTAATGTGTGTGGGAAGGCTTTTCGGCTTCAGGTATACCTTTCTGAGCATCAGAAAACTCACACTGTTGAGAAACCTTTCAAGTGCAAGCTGTGTGGGTCAGCCTTCGGACATAAGGACCAACTTAGTGAACATCAGAGGATCCATACTGACGAGAAAACATATCAGTGCAAGGAGTGTGGGAAATACTTTCGTCGGCGTTCAAATTTAACTGGGCATCAGAGTATCCACACTGGAAAGAAACCCTTTGAGTGTAAGGAATGTGGGAAAGTCTTCAGACTTAATATGTATCTCATCCGACATCAGAGATTTCATAGTGGTGAGAGACCTTATGAATGTAAAGAATGTGGAAAGGCTTTTCATCTTCCCAGCCAGCTTAATTACCATAAAAGCATGCTTCATACAAGTGAAAAAAAGATTTAAACTTGAGCAATGTTGCAAGTCCTTCAAGCGAGTCTCCAGCCTTGTGGAACATAGGATCATTCATGCTGGTGTGAAACCGTATAAATGTAACGAGTGTGGGAAAGCCTTTAATTGTTGCGCAAACCTCATGCAACACCAGAAAATTCATTCTGGTGAGGGCCCCTTTCAGTGTAAGCAGTGTTGGAAGGCCTTCACTGTTCTGGTACAGCTCACTCGGCACCAGGACATTCGTATTGGAGAGAAATCATTTTGGTGTGTGCAGTGTGGGTCAGCTTTCAGACCTCCCTACCAGCTTACTCACCATCAGGGAATTCATACTTGTGAGTGTAGGTCCCAGGGCGACTTGGAACACCCCTGCCGAGTCACTACACTGTTGCCATGCCAAGGCTCAAGGAGGTCCGAGTTTTTGGTTTACCCTAAAGCAACACCTGACTCTAGGAAAAGACACAAACTGAGCCCACCCAGGAATGGACCATCCAAGGGAAAAGTACCAAAGGTAATTGCGAAGGCTCCAACCATTGTAGATAGGCTCACCTGATGTCCCTTAGCCGGGAACACATCCATCCCTTTCACCAAGACACCCCTAGACAAATGACAACCTATCACCTTCTTGAACCCCAAAAGTCACCTCACCCTCAACCTCTGCTGTGATAAAACAAAACAAAACAAAGCCCTACCCTGTCTGGGCTGAGCACTCTGCTCTCAACCATTTGTGTTGGAAAGATGGAGAGTCCAAGTTTGAGCTTAAATAGAGGCTCTTCTTTGCTTTTACATATGTGATTTGGTCTCCTCTTTGGTTTTTGTGGGACTCCACAATCTGTGTGTAACAGTGAGAAGTACTTTTAATACGAGGAATGTGGGGAAGCCTTCTGGTGTTATTACCAATTTCATACTGGCAAAAACCCTTATAAATAAAGAATGTGAAAAGTACCATTCTTGTGTCAGATACCTTAAAGCACATCAAAGAATTTACACTAGTGAGGAGAAACTACCAGTGTTAAGAATTTGATGGAAGCCCTTTAGTCAAAAATCAAACTTCATTTGACATGCTGAAATTCATGTTGGAAATTAGCTTTAGAATTACAATGATCGTGGAAAGGCCTTTAGAATTAACCTTAAGCTACCTGTATATAATTCACACTGGTTAGAAACCCTATGGATGTTATAAATATGGGAAAGTGTTTAGATTTAGTTCAGTCTTCCTGCACAGTGGAGAAGTCACGTGGGCTCGAAACCCTATCACTGTAAAGAATGGAAAGACCTTCAATTTGAGCTCAGGCCTTCTTCAACATAAAGGATTCCGTGCTGGTGTGAAATCCAGTGAATGCAAGGAATGTGGCAACATCCATACAATTAACTGAGCTCATCTTAAAGCTCATCAGAGAGGCCATATAGGGCCTGAAACCCTGTGAAAGCAAAGGATGTGCAAAAACCTGTGTTGTAAAGCTTACACAACAGCAGAAAATCCGTAACCACCGGAACTCCTCAGCATGTAAGGAGGGTGGACAAGCTTTCGTATGGAAATTTTACTGACCATCAGAGGATTCACTGGCAAGACTGTGATTGAAAAGATTGTGTAAAGAACCTTATTCTGCCCTAGGATTAGGTCAACATCAGAGTGTTCATATACTCTTGATACCAAGAATCAAGTGTGGACAGAATTTATAGAATCAAAATGTGGACAGCCTGTTGTTCAGAGGAGGAGTTCTGTTGAGATGTCTTTGAATGTCACAGATGATAGGGAAGCCATCATGTACTTGACTTACTTTCATCTTGTTAGTTTTACAAACCTAATACATCAAATACTTCTCAGCCAACTTAGAGGGAGCAGTTATTGGAACTAGGTTTATCCGTGGCACCTTCCTTGTCCTAGTGAACATGGCCTGGCTCCTGCTAATGGCCAGCCAGCTCAATACCTGCCAAAGTTGTGGGGATAGTGTTTTAATCTATATAAAAATCCTTGAAAAGTGTTTGGTTCATGCTCTCGTTCTGTAAAGTAGCTTTTACAATGTTCTCCCTTTTGTTGGCATTACTATAACTGCTATGAAAGGCAAATTATACTGCAGATAGCTTAGAAAAGCCTCATGGGTCCCTCCACTCTAAATTTTAAATAACTTCACTGTGTATGCATCTAATGCATGAAAAAGTACGTGAAAGGGTTTTCATTGCAAATCCATTGTTTAAGTATTTGTGTAGAGATGTTGAAAACACAGCCGTGGATGAATAAATACTTCTTAAGAGTTTAAACAGAAAAATTTCAAAAGGTAAAACCCTATTTATGTTCTCTGTCCATCATTAAGATAAACTATACATTTGTGAGTGACAGGGCAAGACAGTGTATAGACTCCTCCATCTCATATTCTTGCTGAGGCCACTGAAGGTTTGAACAGAATTGGACTTCTGATGGAGAACCTTGTGGAAAATTCACCAACTCTGGTCTAGGAGCCAGAGGTCATGATACCCCATATTCTGGCTTCTGTTAAACTGCCTGTATGTGCAAACCTCCCCTTGCAGCTAACTGCTTATTTTGGCTTCCGTTAAACTGCCTGCTTGGGCAAAAGCTCCCTCTCCAGCTGCGGAGCAAGATTACAGGATGTGGTTTTTGTTTTTAATAACCCCTTGCTCTGAATGCTTGGGGCTACACTTGGGTCCTAAATACCTGAGTGATGGCTATAAACTGTCTGAGTAGTCTTCTCTGGTGACTTCCCCATAAAACATTAATGAAAAATAGTCAAAATTGAAACCCCTTATAAAAACGTGTTTTAAAAATTTACATATATGGAAAAGTTGGAAGAATCAATACCAGACATCTGTGTCCTCACCTAGATTCAAAATTGTCAACAATGTACTGGGTTATTTTAGTTTTCTGTATGTATTAGTATTATTGGGCTGTACCATTAAGAATACCTTTTAGAGCCTGGTAATAGTGGTACACACCTTTAATCTAACCATCACTCGGAAACAGAGACAGGTGGATCTCTGTAAGTTTGAGGCCAGCCTAGTAACACAACTAGTTTCAAGACCACCAGCATGGGTTCACAGAGAAACTCTGTATCTAAAAAAACAAACAAAAAAATGGAAGAAATAAAACAAAAGAATATGTTTTTGGAGTTGGGTAGGTGTGTGGTAGTGCATTTCTGAATCCCAGTACTTGGAATGCTGAGGCAGAATGATCAAGAGTTGAAGGCAAGTTTAGCTACATAGTGACATCAAGTTCAACTTTGGCTGTCTAGAAACCCTTTCTCAAAAGAAAAAAAGTTGTAGACATGGCATTTCATCCCTTAACCAAAACAGCTAAGATGGAATGCCATCTATACTAAAGAACCACATTAATATTTTTAAAAATATCTTTAGTTTATGTGAATTGGTGTTCTGCCTGCATGCATGTCTGTGTGAGGGTGTCAGATCTTGGAGTTACAGAAGTTAGCTGGTGGTGCCATGCTTTATGGCTCTGGTCTACAAGAGCTAGTTCCAGGACAACCCCCACAGCCACAGAGAAACCCTGTCTCGAAAAACAAACACAAACAAACAAACTAAAAAAGAAAGGCAAGGATTTGTAGGGGTGAAGTGGGAAGGTCAGACTGTTGCTATGAAACACCCTTGGCTACAAGAAGCAATGACAAAATGACAGCAATCTCTAGTTCAAGAGACACGTAACCAACAGATGTTCTCACAGAACTATCTTTTGCGTGTAAGGTCCTAGTGGGACTTTTGTACTTCTCTGGTCTTTAAAGGAGTATAGGAACCATTTCTGCCATAGTTGTGTGTACATGAAAGCCCTCCCTGTTATGTTTTTATTTAAAAAGAGGAAAAGAGATGGATGAGACATATTAACTAGTTTATTATAGGCCCGGCAGAGTAGGGAGACTGAGAGAGAAGAGGAACAGGGGTAATGGCTGACCACCATGGCCGGACACCATAGAGAGGCAGAGAGAGAGCATAGGTGGGAGAAGAGAAGAGCAGAGAAGGAGTGAGCAGAGAGAGAGCGGCGTAACGAGAGGAAGCAGAGACAGAGTGAAGCATGAAAGTTGGAGCTTTTAAAGGGAAGACTACGCATGAGCACTGAGGTTCCACGCATGCCCAGAGTCCTCATGCATGGTGGGTGACGTGGTGATGACGTAGCACGTTTTTCTTGTGCGTGCCCTGACTGTTGTCAGGGGGTAGGGTCTGTCTCTTAAAGAGGTAGAGACAATCAGCATCAAAGCCTGAACCTTTCACTCCCTTCAAGCTCCCTGGTTCCATTACAGTCTAACTGTCTAAGTTGTACTATTTATTCTCTGTGGCTTTTCTGGTTTGTTCTATCAATTATTGAGATCGTGGGTGTGGCTGTCGTCCCTTATTAGTAGAGCAGGTATAAACAGCCCCCCTTCATACTTTGAAGCTGTACTATTAGTATACTATGGGATTATTTTAATGTCTAGACAGGATCTCACTATATAGTCCTAGCTGGCCTCAAACTAGCTGGTCTCCATCTCACAGGCATCCCACTGTCTCTGCCTCGTCATTGCTGGGAATAAAGGCATTTGCTACCACAACCACGCTCCCCCCGGCCCATTAGATGGATTTCCCTGTTTATTTTCACTGGCAATGTTCTTTGTCCCCCATCTGCCTAAATTTTAAAATCGACTTAAGTCTTCTTTTGACTATTGAGAAGATGTTCACTTTAATCTGCCAGAGAACCTATCCTTAAAACATATTTTCTGTAGTTAACACATGGTTGGATCTGCTTGTTTTCAAATCGATCTATGCTTTATACTTTAGGGTTAGATCATTTATAATACAGTTAATATGGTTAGTGCTATCACTAGCATCGTCCAGTACCTTGACATGGGCTTTCTATCGCGTCCGGGAAAAGTTTTGTGTAAATATATGAAACACCAGAAGTGATTTTTTTCAATTTCAAGAGTGTCATGTCACAACAAAAGCAGGCTTTTGCTACAAAAGGGGGAGCAAATGCCTGTGTTTGTTGGGGATCCATCCACGTGTCGTCATTCCTCCGTCAACACGCAGTTCTGTCCACACAGATCCGCGTGGCCTCAGTCACACTCTCCTGTCCAGACGACAGGGGCAGCGAACCCTGGAAGCGTCCAGCACGTCTGCCCTCTGAAATCTCTCCTGTAACCAGACATCTCCACGATCGAAACCAACCGAGTCTGTGGTTCAGTGTTTTCGGGTTCATCGCAGTCGCTCCCATGCTCGCACAGCGAGGAGGAACCTGCTGCAGGGGTCTCGGGCAAAGCGTGAGCAGAGCAGCGCTGTCCCCATCTGATGTCACCCCGGTTCTGCACCCTGAACTAAAGCTCGCCTGCGCGCTCCACGGGGGAGACGACAAACCGCCCGCAGGGCCCGGGAGAGCCTTTGCATCCCCCAGGGAGCCTCCGGTTTAAGCTCGCGCCCCTGCGGGGGCTCCCACAAGCCCCTGGGGCAGATCCGGGACGGGCTGGCCCGCGTTGCATGCTGGGATCTCGCTGGCTCGCAGTTCCTCGGGTTCTGGGCACCGGGACTACATTTCCCGGGAGCCACCGCGCTGGATTAAAACATCAACTTCCGGTGTCCTGGAGGCGCTCCCGCGGACGGTCAGAGCTCTCTGGTGGGAGTAAGAAATCGCTAATTGGCGTAGTTGCTCATCGAGTCGGGCCCGGTGCGGACGGTGCTGCGTCTGGGTGTGTAGCGACGGCCGTGTGCGCGCGTGTGCACATGTGCGTGTGCGTGCGTGTGTGCACACCTCGATCTCTCCGATCATCGGCGTCGCTGTGCCAGCCGCCGTCCGCCCCGCTGTGTGTGTGTGTGTCTGTCTGTCTGTCTCTGTCTCTCGGTGGCCGTCGCCAGTGTCATGGGGAGGGGAGGGGCGGGGCGGGGCGCTCACCAGGGCGCGGGGTCTGCGCTCTCAGGTTCACAAGGACAAGGACGGCCTGGAGCCGAGTGCGAGCGTCACCGCCGCGCACCTCAGACTCAAGAGTGAGTTTGCTCTTCCCTCCTGTCTGAGAGACGAGGCTGTGGTGCTGGATAGAGAGTCGTCAGGAAGTGAGGACGGAGTGTGCAGTTGGCGCCTCCACCACTGTGTCCTCACATCGTCCCCTCCTTTCCACTCAGTGTCCCTGCGATCGTTTCAGAGACCCTGACGTCTCTCTCTGCAGTCACTCCCTGTCCCCAGGACGTTACAGACGGGGAGGACCAGAGAGGTCACCCTCAGCGCTTCCGAGCTGTGATTTGCTAAATCGATGACTGTTTCTTTGGCTCCACACAGCCTTTGATCTTTCAGGGCCTCTTCCTGTCAGAGCAGGGGAAGCACGGAGGTGGGAGACGATCTCTGTTCCCGCTCGAGGGTTTCTGGAGCGGGAAAGTCACAGCGCAGGGTTTGGCGCCTTTGAGAGCTACTGCTTTTCAGGTGTCTGCGTGTGCATGGCTCGTGCTGCCCGGATCCAGATGCGCCACGCTGAGAGTGAAGGTGGGGTGTGGCTCTGTGGTATCTGGTTTGCAGTCTTGGTTCCGTCCCCGTCTGGCTCCGTGGCCTTGTCACGAACCTTAGAACGACGGCTGTAAAGCCTGTCAGTGCAGTGCCAGCCATGTGACAGCGGCCTGATGTGTTTTAGCTGTTGCTTTGTGCGGTCATTTGGGGTGCATTCAGTTTTTGCAGTACAAGTGCGAGCGGGCATGTTAGAGATAACGTGATCACGGGCTGCATTTTTAAGAAAATGACTCAACAAGAAGGTAGGATTTATGGTATACACTTTAATGTCAGCACTTGAGAGACAAAAGCAGGCAGATTTCTGTATGTTCATGGTCAGCTTAGTTCACATAGTTCCAGGCTAGCTGGGGAACACAGTGAGACCCCCATCTCAAAACAACAGAATGAAAATGAATGTAGTAAGGCAGAACAGATTTTCTTTAATGTTGACACGGAACTTCTTGTATTATATACAACATAGTACTTTGGAGTCTTTATGTCCTTTGGGATGACTAAATCTACCTGTCACATTTTTTGTAGTGAGCACACTTAATGTCTACTCTCTGAATCTTTTCAAAACCATTAATCATCGTCACTGAGTTGCTTGATGCATCCGGAAGTGGTGTTGTGTGGCTGGAATTTTGTAGCCCTTGATCTGTGTCCTCCCAAGTCCCTTAGGATCCACATCCCCCACTCTCAACCACCGTGCTGCTGACCCAGTGCCAGCCACTGACTGTCACCCCCACCACCCACCATGTCACTTGTTCCTGTGAGATAACATTTTCAGGTTCAGCATGAATGAAATCATGAGTGTGTATCTTTTGGTTTAAAGATTATTTCATTCAAAATTATGTGTGGGTGTTTATGGCTCCAGTGACTATAGGTAAATGATCTACAGGAGCTGCAGGTACATGCCATGTGAGCTGTCGGGGAACTGCCCCCTGACCGCTGGAAAAGCCATCCCAACTTTCAGCCCCTCAGCCCTCTCTCCAGCCCCAGCATCTGTCTTTTTGTTTTGAGGTTATTTCCCTGGTCCTTCTCCATGCTCATCTATATTGTAATAAATGGTTGCTTAGTTTCTCCACTGTGTCCATGAAGTTCATTCTAGATTTGCTTGGTCCATTTATGTTATGGTGGGGTTACATATCACACCTACGTAAATAATGCCTGGACTAAATGCGGGAGTGTAATTGTCTCTTGGAGATACTGACTTTATTTCCTTTGTGTGTTTCTACTCAGTAGTGGGATTGCTGGATTGTGTGACCATTATATGTTTAATTGTTGAGAGTCCACATGTACCCTCACTTAGATTTGACTCCAGGAGCTTGGCCCAATGCTTAGTTGTGGTTCTCTGCATCTGTTTCCATCTGTTTCTGGAAGAGGGTGCTGTCTTCTCTAGGGTTGTAGATTGTAGGCTTGGAATCTTTTGTTTTATGTCTGGTATCCATTTATTACTGAGTAATACTATATTTGTCTTTCTGGGTCTGGGTTGCCTCACTCAGGATGTTTTTTCTTTTCTTTTCTTTCTTTCTTTTTTTTTTTTTTTTTTTTTTTTTTTTTTTGGTTTTTCGAGACAGGGTTTCTCTGTGGCTTTGGAGGCTGTCCTGGAACTAGCTCTTGTAGTCCAGGCTGGTCTCGAACTCACAGAGATCCCCCTGCCTCTGCCTCCCAAGTGCTGGGATTAAAGGCATGCGCTACCAACACCCGGCTAGGATGTTTTTTCTAGTTACATCCATTTGCCTGCAAATTTCAAGATGTCATTGTTTTTTTACTGCTGAATAGCATTCCATGTGTAAATGTGCCATATTTCCTTTATCCATTCTTTGCTTGAGGGACACCTAGATTGTTTCCAAGTTCTGGCTACTATGAATAAAGGTTGCCATGAACATAGTTGAGCAAATGTCCTTGTGGTGTGAGTGTGTCTTCTTTGGGTACATGCCCAAAATAGGTATTGCAGAGTGTGTGTTCCCCTTACTCCACTTGTTCTCAGTGTTTTTGATCTTGGCCATTCTGATTGGTGTAAGATGGGATCTCTGTTGAGCATTTCCATAAGTGTCTTTGTGCCATTTTCGATTGTTCTTTTGAGAATTCTCTGTACCCCATTTTTAATTGGACTATTTGGTAGTTTGGTGTTTAGTTTCTTGAGTTCATTTTGGAGCTCAGCCCCCTGTCAGATGTGGGGTTGGTGAAGATCTTTTCCCATTCTGTAGGGAGCTTTTTTGTCTTGCTGACCGTGTCCTTTGCTTTACTGAAGCTTGTCAGTTTCAGGAGGTCCCATTTATTAATTGTTGCCCTCAGTGTCTGGGCTACTGGTGTTATATTTAGGAAGTGGTCTCCTGTGCCGATGTGCTTGAGGCTATTTCCCACGTTCTCTTGTGTGAGTTTCAGTGAGGATGGATTTATATTGAGGTCTTTGATCCATTTGGACTTGAGTTTTGTGTATGGAGATAGATATGGATTTATTTGCTTTCTTCTACATGTTGACATCCAGTTATGCCAGTACCATTTGTTGAAGATGCTTTCTTTTTCCCATTTTATATTTTTAGCTTATTTGTCAAAAAGTGTTCATAGGGGTGTGGATTTGTGTCAGGGTCTTCGATTTGATTCCTTCCACCTGTCTGTTTTTTGTGCCAATACCAAGCTGTTTTCATTACTATAGCTCTATAGTAGAGCTTGAAGTCAGAGATGGTGATGCCCCCAGATGATCCTTCATTGTGCAGCGTTGTTTTGGCTATCATGGATTTTTTTATTTTTCCATATAAAGTTGAGTATTGTTTTTCAAGGTCTGTGAAGACCCTGGCATCTCTCTCTGCAGTCACTCCCTGTCCCCAAGACATTATAGACGGGATCTCCAGAGGTTAGAGTTATGATAAAGCTTGAGGGAGAATTTGCGTGAGGAGCCTTGGTGGATTCCATGGCGAGGGTCACATTTTTGTAGCGCGTGCACTCAGTATCTCCCGAGTCTTTTCAAAGCCATTAGTCATCGTCACTGTGTTGCTTGATGTATCTGGAAGTGGTGTTGTGTGGCTGGAATTTTGTAGCCCTAGATCAGCGTCTTCCCAAGTCCCTTGGGGTCCACATCCCCCACTCTCAACCACCGTGCTGCTGACCCAGTGCCAGCCACTGACTGTCACCCCCACCACCCACCATGTCACTTGTTCCTGTGAGGTAACATTTTCAGGTTCAGCATGGAGATCGTGGGTGTTTGTCTACGCATCTCTTCCTCTAACCAGTGTAGGTGGAGCTGGTGCTTCAGGGGGGGCCTCTCTTTCTCCAATTAGTATAGTTGGGGGCTGTGGCTCCGTTGACTGTTCCTTCAGGTGCAAGCGGAGCAGAGCCTCGGGCGATCGCTCCAGATGGAAGTGGGTCCAAGGCTCAGGTAGTCACTCCTTGAGGTGCAGGTGGGGTACAGCTTAGGTGGACGCTCTTCCCATTGGAGTTGGGGCCATGGCTCTGGTGTTGCCCCTCTGGCTATAGATGGCACTGAGGTTCCAGTGGTTGCTGGAGTAGCGGGTTATCTCAGTACCAAGCAATGGCCGTGGATGTTGCCTGGGCACAGGTGCTCTTTGCCAGAGGAACTTCTTGAGATAGGTTCTGGAAGCTGCTGCTGTTGTCGCTCCCGGCAGTTGCTCCCGTTCCTGGGCGAGTGGCTTCGGCCTCCCTCTGACACTGCTCCCCCGGGCCTGAGGTTCAGACCCCCCTCTGATACTGCTCCCAAGCAGATAGCTCGGGTCTCACTCTGATGCCGCTCTGGGGTTTCCTAGTCTACTTTCTAATGATTCTCCCTTTAAGTTCAAGCAGCCAACCAAGGCCCACTGGCAAATGAGCTGATAATGGATACTTAAAAAACAAACAAACAAACAAAAACCTACTTCATTTTTTTATGAGTGTTTTGTCTGTATGCACACCGTTTGCATTCCTGGTGCCTGAGGAGGATAGACGAGCGTGTCAAATCCTCTGAAATTGGAGCTAGAGATGGCTGGGCATCACCATGTTGGTGTTTAGAATTGCCAGCTGCAACCTGACCCTCCAGCCCTGGGCCTCACTCAGCCCTGAGTTTTCAGTTCAGTTGCTGTAACCCTGTCGTCCCTGAGGGTGGGGTTCCAGTAGGAAGCTCTGCTTACAGTCTAGGCCTAGTGGCATCTCAGGAAGGAAGATGGGATCCCTTCTGCTGGCATCTTCTGCAGGAACTTCAAGCCAGACATGCTTGTGCTCTGCATGTCCTCATTGAGCCCTTGTCAGTGGGTTGTCTGGGGTGAGGACAGGATCGGCTCTCTGTGGACTCCTGTCTGCTTCTAATTGTGTGTGGGAGGCTGTGAGCCATGGAGAGGAGTGTGTGAGAGTGGACGATGGAGAAATAAAGTGGTCAGTGACGTCATGCTGACCCAAGTCAGTCTGGGAATATCACGTGACATCCAATGAAAGGCTTTCTTTTTGTCCCCAGGGGAGGATCCTGAAGAAGAATGGCCAGCTCTGGTTCTCAAGACATGGCCTGTGTAAGTTACACGCTCTCTCTTTCCATGGGGTGACTTTCAGTTAGGTGCCTCTTTGCTGTCTTTCTCTTGTGAAGCTTCCCCAGGACCCCAAGTCCTCCAGCCCAGGCTGCCCCGTCCGTCACAGTGAGGGTTGGAGGTCAGAGCACTTGCTGTCTGTGCCTCTCTCCTGCTACTTCTGGAGTTTTCTCTGGATGCCTTCCTGCACATATGCTGTCTGCTTGGTCTGTGGTCAGGGGGAGCTGTCCTTGCAGAGGAGGCCACAGTCCCACAGGGAAGCAGGGCCTTTGGGGGTTTCAGAATGTTGAGGTGATGGTGTCCTTTGAATCCTGATTGACATCTTTGGTGTTTTCAGGCTGGTGACACGGGGTTTGAGAGTGAACGGCCTGGGTGCATGTGTGTGATGAGATGACCTGCCTGAGGGGCTTTAAGAGAGAGTTCAGTGATGAGAGGGACAGGACATCCAGGCTGTGATTGGAGGGGACGGCAGTCTCCAGAGTTTAGAAAGACCTGAGACACACTGACCACCTTGAAAGTTTTTTTTTTTTAGGGCAAAACCTCTTAAACCTAATATGACAGTAATATGGACTCCTACATTTTATGGGCACTACATAGTTTATTAATGACAAAAAATGTTTATGATAACATCTGAGACCATAATAAACTCAAAACCTCACATTATTTCTTGGGTATTTTACACGGAACCCGGGTGACAGTTCTCTTGTGGGGCTAACTTGAAGGATGAGGATGGAAAGGAAATGCACATTTATTGGATGTGTAGGGTGGGGACCATCGTCCTTTCCTGGGGGAGCTCGTGCAGTCAGGCGCCTTGAGCATTTCCATAGCTCCTTTCCCACTCTGGAGTCCTCTCCCTTCTGTCTGTCCATCTTGAACCCTTCCCCATTTCACTCTGCTGTGTCTGTGGTTTCAGGGCGCAGTGACATTTGGGGATGTGGCTGTTGACTTCTCTGAGGAGGAATGGGCCTGCCTGGATTCTGCTCAGAGGGCCTTCTACAGGGACCTGATGTTGGAGACCTACAGCAACCTGGTCACAGTGGGTAAGGCCATCTGTCCCCAGGAGTGGGGGACGTGTCCTCTACACTGTTGGCTTTCCTCACTCTGAATGAACAGACAGGGCCATCTTTCCTGTGGTAGCTGAAGCTGGGCTTGGTGGCTCATTCCTGTCATTCCTTCACTCGGAAGGCTGAGGCAGTATGATTGCTGTGAGCTCAAGCATGAACTTGGTGCCTCTAGTCACACATGCTATGAACTCAGATACATAGTGAGTGCCAGGGTAGCCTTGTCTACAAGCCCTATTTCAAACAAAAGAAAAGAAAGAGAGAAAGAAAGAAAATGAAATAAGTAAGGAGATAACTCACTAAATAGAATTAGTGGCTAGTGAGATCGCTTGTTTGTTAAGGGAACTGACTTCTCTTGCAGAGCACCAGGTGCCATCCCCAGCTCCATAATGTGACCTCCAACCATCTCCTGTAAGTCCGGGTCCAGGGGACTGATGCTCTCTTCCTGCCTCCATGATCATCTTGCGTGCCTGTGGTACTCAGATGTGCATGCGTACAGACACACGTGCATAAAAGAAAGTAGGCTTGAGTCAATAGAATTCATAACGGGAGGTTTCTTCTGTTGAAAACAGGAGCTTCATGAAGCGCCTGCCTTTTGTCCACACCTTGGAGATCCTCTCAGTGAGCTCTGAGTTCAGAGAGACACCCTGTCACAAAAACCAAAGTGGGGAGCCATCAAAGATGACACCTCACACTGCTCTACACCTACACATACACAACAGATTTACTTGGTAATGAATCAGTTGAATCGATTCAAAAGAGAAGCAGACACATTCTGTCTCCTTGTATGAACACTTCCTTCACCGGCTTTAGTTTTAGGGTGTGATGTTTGTCTTTTTCATTGTGCCGATTGTCAGAATGAGGTGTAAATGTGACAGGAAGAGGTATAAGTTAACAATAATGATGACCGTTTTCATGGCCGGGGGATGTAACTCAGTGGTAGAGCCTTTGCCCAGCACGCTCAAGGTTCTGGTTCCCTCTCCAGCATTACTACATCAATAAATGAAATGAAATAAATAATAATCTCGTGTTACCATAGGTTAGACAGTATTCCAGTAGTCTTTAATCTTAGTAGTGTCCATATCCAGTCAATACCATCCACGCAATCTGAATTGTTGTCATTATTACTTTTGAGGTGAGATCAGGTCTCACGTAGGTCAGGCTGGCTTTGGACTTGCTGTGAAACTAAGGCCGACCTTGAGCAACTCATCTCTCCTTCCATTCCTCAAGTGTTGTGATTCCACGTGCGTGCCACCGTGCCCGGGTTTCAGATGGGAACATTGCACATAGAATCGAATGGGACTTGCCTACATAAATGTCCTTATTATTGAGCTGCAGAGGTGGGGTTTACACTAGACAGTGCAGCCTCTGCGTTCTTGTTCTCACCACTATGTATACGTTTCCCTTATGTGACAAGCCCCTATCTGTGTTTAAATAAGATTAAAACCCTTTTCTGAAACAGCTGGATTCTCATCCAGGTTGTTCCTCCCTCTTCTTTGAAGTCTTTCCTCAACATTATTTGGGCTCTTTAATCTGTTTCTTATCCAGTTTTCCAAGGCAGGGGTCTTGCCATGCAGGGAAGACTGGCCTGGCTCATTCCCCCAGCTCTTGGTCTTACCAGCATGATCCATGCCAAGCTGTATAGACCTTCATAATAAATAGGTCTGTATTTTTAGAGATCTGCACAGGCAGCTCATGGTGGCTCCGCCTTTAATGCCAGCATTTGGGAGGCAGAGGGCAGACAGAGGCAGGCAGATCAAGTAAGTTCAAAGCCAGCCTGTTTTACATATCAAGTTCCAGGACATCCAGGGATAACTAGAGGCACCAAGTCTTAAAAAAAAAAAAAAAAAAAAGAAAAAAAAAAAAAAAACCCTCTACAAGTGTCATTTCTTTCTTTTTTTAAGTGGGAAGCTCCATTTCCAAACCTGATCTGATCACCTTATTAGAGGAGGAGAGAGAGCCCTGGATGGTGGTGAAGGAAGAAACAGACAGACCCAGCCAAGGTGAGTAAGAGGAAGGCGGGGCTCCAGCATGGCCGGACACAGCATGTGGTCAGAGAGTCACCTCATGCCTGACACTGGGTTGACACATTTCCTTCAGAGTGCCAAGACCTGTTGAAGAACACGGCTGAGACCTGGGAAGGACGTCACGGTCATAGCAAAAGCTGTCACAGGGGCTTTGAGTTCATGAGTCAGCAACTTGTTCTCATCTTCCTCCCTCTTACTGGAGCAGTTACCCTCTTTCTGTCATTTTAAATGTATTTTATTATTGGTTGTGTGTGTGCACATGTGTGCAGGTTCCCAAAGAGGCCATAAGAGAGTGTTAGATACAAGAGTTGTGATTTCAAGTATGTACCACCATGCCCGGGTTTCAGATGGGAACATTGCACGTAGAATCTTACAGGACTTGCCTAAATAAGTGGCCTTACTAGTGAACTGCAGAGATGGGCTTTACACTAGACAGTGTAGCCTAAGGGTTCATGTTCTCACCCACTATGTGTATTTTTCCTCTTGAGTGACAAGCCCTGATCTGTGTTTACATGAGATTGGAACCCTTTTCTGAAGCACCTGGCTTCTCATCCAGTTTCTTTTCCTTTTTCTCTGAAGTCTCCTCAGCATTATTTGGGCTTCTGTTTTTAAATCTGTCTTACCAAGCTGGGTCTTTGCTGTGTAGCACAGACTGGCTGGCTCATTCCCCCAGCTGTGGGCTTCCAGGCATGATCCACCATGCCAAGTGGTATAGACCTTTATAATAGATACTGTCTGTATCTTTAAAAATCTGCTCAGGCAGCTCATGGTGGCACACACCTTTAATCCCTGCATTGGGGAGGCAGAGATAGGCAAATCAGGTAAGTTCCAGGACATACTGAGTTCCAGGACATCCTGGGATAAAAAGGGAGACTAAGTCTCAAAAAAAAAAAAAAAAAAAGTCTCTACATGTGTCCCTTATTTTCTTTCTTTTAAGTGGGAAGTTCCATTTCCAAACCTGATCTGATCACCTCATTAGAGCAGGAGAGAGAGCCCTGGATGGTGGTGAAGGAAGAAACAGACAGACCCAGCCCAGGTGAGTAAGAGGAAGGCGGAGCTCCAGCATGGCCGGGCACAGCATGTGGTCAGAGAGTCACCTCATGCCTGACACTGGGTTGACACATTTCCTTCAGAGTGTCAAGACCTGTTGAAGAACATGGCTGAGACCTGGGAGGGACGTCACAGGGGCTTCGAGTTCATGAGTCAGCAAGTTGTTCTCATCTTCCTCCCTCTTACTGGAGCAGTTACCCTCTTTCTGTCATTTTAAATGTATTTCATTATTGGTTGTGTGTGTGCACATGTGTGCAGGTACCCTAAGAGGCCATAAGAGAGTGTCAGATCCCCTGGGGCTGGAGTTACAGGTGGCTACTGAGACTCAACTCAGGTCCTCTGGAAGAGCAGTTAGTGCTCTTAACCTCCGATAAGACGATTTGAACACCTGTACAAACATAAGCACAGTGAGGCATAGCCCATAATTTTAATTGTGTGTCTTCATAATCACTCTAAACAAGGCATGATGGGAAAAGACGATCACCTGAGCTTACCGGCAAGTCAGCCTAGGTTACCTGTCAAGCTCCAGGCAAATGAGAGACCCTGACTCAAAAGGAATAGGTGTACAAGCCAATGAAATATCACGTGAGCACTCCATCTCTTTGGGTTCGGGGGCTGTTGCTGATATGCAGCTCCCGTTGGGTTCAGGTGCCAAAGAGGAGGTTAGAGCCAGTGCGGAAGGAGACTGGCATCGGGTCAATCAGGTTGGCTGCCTGTTTATTGAAAAGAGGCTACACCTTACATACTCTATAATTGCATTGCAGTTTAACCACAAGCAGTATTGAAAGCAGACTTAATTCTGGGGTGAAAGTGGCTATCCACATCATTATAACATTTTTCTTAAGCAAAAAGCAGTAAGTTTAGCAAGAATCTAATTGCCTCCTGTCCTCTTAAGGTTCCGTAGCCATGCCGGGTGCCCGCCTACACTTCCTCCCACTCAGCCTCTGTGGTCAGGAGGTGTCAGATGTGAGTCCTGAGAAAGAAACCCATAAGAGCAATTTGCAGTCTTCAACGGCCGTGGCGCAGTGTCTCTACCATGTATCCCAACAAGCATTGAGCTCTCTCTGAATTGCGTTCCTTTGTGCCTTAGTCTTATAATATGGGCCTATTCCCCTTGCAAGCTCTCGAAGGGGAAGGTCTTGATTGTTACACTTTTTCCATGAGACTGTACCATTCTGATTCCTTCAGTATATGTTCCTGTATATGGAGAGGGGGATCCAGCCGGTCTAACTGCTCAACAGGCGCTGGCTGTTGACAGGGTCCAGAGAGGAGGTAAGGGATAGGTGAGGGAAGGAGTGAACCAGGCCATGGCGATGAGGAGAATGCAGTGTGACCGAGTGACAGTCGGGGTGCTTCTTTATTTATACAGCAGTCAGGAAACTGGGAGAGGTCCAGGTGTTCTGAAATGTAGGTCACATCATTTCTGGACATAATGTTTAACGTTTACTCTGCGAATCTGGGGTCGTAAGTTTATTTATCATTGACGAACTGTGACAGAACACGGTTATCTTCTATAATCATTTCCCCTCAGGGTTAGTCATCCTTGCTAAACAGAGTTACCTTTTATAGCCATTTTTACTCATCAACCCCGTATCCCAAGTTTTAAGAATCTAGAGGTATATATATATGACAGCCTTTTCTCAGCTGGTAGTTCTTGTGGCTCCAAGGACACTAGGCAGAAAAAAGTCTTCAAGCCAGCCCAGGCAGATGGCCATGTCCCAAGCAGTATATTATTGTCAGAGTGCTCAAAGAAAATTTCTCAGGCCAGAGCCGCTGTAGTTATTATTCAGTTTCTGGCATAATACAATGTTTACATTTTGTATCTTTTAGAATTTGTTTATATGTCTAATCCTAGTATTTTTCTGTTCCTTGCTCATGTGGCATGAGCTAATTTTCTAAGAAAGGGAGGTCCTGACACGTCCCTCTTTTATCATCTTTCTACATCATTCTTTTTTTTTTGATTTTTATTTATTTATTATGTATACCCCATTCTGCTTCCATGTACATCTGCACACCAGAAGAGGGCACCAGATCTCTTAATGGATGGTTGCAAGCCACCATGTAGTTGCTGGGAATTGAACTCAGGACCTCTGGAGGAGCACTTGGTGATCTTAACCTCTGAGCCATCTCTCCAGCCCTCTACATCATTCTTAACCCATCAGTGGATGTCCCTGTATAGGGCAGAGGTCACTGCAGCTAATCTACCTTTGTTGCTATACATGCCACACAATCGCCCGAGTGCGCGTGGAGGCAAAATCTGTGGCCAAATCTTTTGGCCCTTTAAGTTTATTCATTTATTTGTTTTTGACTATCTTGTTGCTGACTGAGTAAGTGTAGGCGCATATCTTTTAAGAATGTCTCATAGCCTCATAAAGAGACCTCTGGCTTTCTATGTGCAGCACAATCTCCAAGGCAGAAAGAAAGCCCTTCAAGTAGATAAGGATATCTCCCTGAAAGTGGGAGAGTGGTGTGTTCAGGGGAAGCTTAGAAGCAGTACTCCTTCTAGGAGTACTGAAGGAGTACTCCTAGGAGAAGGCGTAAATGAGTCTTAAGAAATTTCCCGTCAACCCACCATCACTAAGTTGTACGATATTAAAAGCTGCCCCCCCCTTGTGCCTCCCAAGCATGCAGCCATCGGAGATCAAAACCAAAAGTGGCACAATGACCGTCGTGTGGCTCGGCTTTGCTGGATCTTTGTCAGCAGCTGTGCCGGCTTTATGACTTTTGCCCTGCCCATCTTAGATACAGCTGTGCCACCGTGGGGCATATCAGATCTTGTCATTTACCCAGTAAGCCACTCAGCGTGAGCATCATTCTATACTTCTTAACTCAACTCTTGCCCTTAATGGCCTCAGGTACTGAGTCTAGACCATTATTTTTCTTTCTTTGTTTGTTTCTTTCTTTTTTTTGGGGGGGGTGGGTTTGAGACAGGGTTTCTCTGTGTAGCTTTTAGCGCCTGTCCTGGAACTCGCTCTGTAGATCAGGCTGGTCTCGAACTCACAGAGATCGCCTGCCTCTGCCTCCCAAGTGCTGGGATTAAAGGCGTGCGCCACCAACGCTTGGCTCATTGTTTTTCTTGATCGATTTTCACCCCTGGGACTAGGTATGCCCACTTAGTAAATCTTTAAATAAAATAAAATCCGCTGGGACATTGGAATTGGACAAAATAAACACAAGGAAAAGAGCCCAAGAGAAGGCGTAAGGGATGGAAACCGACTCGTTTGCACACTCATGAATCCCATACAAACACTAAACTGGAGGCCATATCAGTGAGTGCACAGAGGACCTGGTTGGGCGGTGCCAGCCCTGGGCATTGCTGTCTCAGGCCCTGTGATATCATAAGAGCTTTGATCATGTTGATTTAGAGCCCTTGTTCTCTTGGTGTCTTCCTTCTCTCTGGCTTCTACACTGTTTCTCCCCACCTTCTCTTCTACGGGGTTCCCTGAGTCATGATGGGAGGGATTTGATGGAAACATCCCTTTAGGACTGATTGTCCCAAGAGCTCTCATTCTCTGCATAGCATCTGGCTGTGTCTCTGGATTTGTTCCCAGCTGCTGTAGGAGCAAGCTTCTCTGATGATGGCTGAGCAAGGCCCTTTGTTTGAGTAAAACAGGAGTATTTGCTTCTATTCCAGATTCCTGAGATCTCTAGTCCCAGGTTCTTGTCTACTCAGTCAGCGTCAGGTATGGGCTGTATCTTGTTGAAGGGGACTTAAGCCAAGTTATACATTGATTAGTTTGTGCCACCATTGATGTAGCATTTTTTGCAGGCCGGACACCATTGTGGAGCCAAGGTTTTGTGTCTGGCTTGGTGTTTATGTTTCCGTTTTTTTTTTTTTTTTTTTTTTTTTTTTTTTTTTTTTTTTGCAGAGTTCCTTCATGTACCCAAGGCTCTGAAGCATAGAGATGAAGGCTCTAAGTAGGCTTCAGCTTAATGCCTTCATGGCCAATGAGTTGTACGCCTTGTCTTCAGCAATGTGGCCTTGCTCTGAGTTTGTGGACAACAAAGTTCTTGTCTTGGCAACAGACTGGGTTGTTTGGGGGTTCCCGAGGTTCCCCTTTGGCCCACAACTAAATTAGATGTAATCTAACTCTGGAACTGGAAACTTCATTTGGAGACAAGATATAGTCAGGTGTAGCTTTGATTCCCCCATTATGTGGTAATTTCATATATATATATATATATATATATATATATATATATATATTGTGTGTGTGTGTGTACATATACATCTATTTGGAAAGCTTCCACTGCATTAGGTTTCCATACTAACCTTTATATGAACCCAATTTTAGCTGTCTCTCCCCATATATGTCCCTTGTCCCCCTCTCCTTTCCCTCTGCCCCCTGGATCTTCCCATTCCTGTCCCCACCCACTCATAACTATCTGCTCTGTTTCCCTTTTCTAACGAGAAATATGTCTTCCTCTAGTCCCTTACTCTATACCTACCCTCTGTGGCTCTATAGATTGTACCTTGGTTATCATTGCTTTTTCAGCTAATATTCTTATATAAGTGAATGTGTACCACATTTGTCTTTCCGAGGTATGTGGTGGTATCTTGCTTAAACTAATAAACTTGTCTGGGGAGTCAGAGAATGGAGGTTGCAACCAGCTAACCATAGAGGTCTGGAGGTCTATACAGACAGACAGGAAGTGAGGTAGCTGGGCAGAAACAGGATATAATCAGGGAGAAACAGGAAATCGCTCTCTTGTCTACTGAGACGCTAAGGAGGTAAGGTGTGCTGTGGCTTCTCCTTCTCTCTGATCTCTTAGCATTTCCCTCTATATCTGACTCCAGCTTTTTATTAGACCATTAAAGAACTCCATTTACAGAGATATCATAGGTTACCTCAACTGAGGATTATTTATTTCAGGATTATTCATTTGCCCTCAAATTTAATGGTGTCATTGTTTTTGATAGCTGAATAATAGCCCATCGTATAAATGTATCTCATTTTCATTTTTTATTTTTTTTAAGGGCATGTAGGTTGTTTCCAATTTCTGACTATTATAAATAGAGCAGCAGTGAGCATGTTTGAACAAGTGTCTCTGTGATTGGATGAAGCATCCTTTGGGTATATGCTCAAGTGGTATAGTTGGAGCTTTTTCTTTTTTTAAGTTTTATTTTTTAATTGTACTATATGTTTTTCCCCACTTCCCTTCCCTCCCCTCTTCTTTCCACCCTACCCCTACCCTCATTCTCCCAATTTACTCGGGAGATCTTGTCTTTTCTTTTTCTTAGGTGGATCCATGTATCTCTCTTATAGTCCTCTTTGTTCCCTAGGTTCTCTAGGGTTGTGGCCTGTAGTCTGGTTGTCCTTTGCTTTATGTCTAATATTTACTTATGAGTGAGTACATATTACATTTGTCTTTCTGGATCTGAGTTACCTCACTCAGGATGGTTCCATCCATTTGCTTTCAAATTTAAGATGTCATTGTTTTTTACCACTGAGTAGTAAGTACTCCATTGTATAAATGTACCACATTTTCCTTATCCATTCTTCGGTTGAAGAGCATCTAGGTTAATTCCAGCTCTGGCTATTACAAATAATGTTGCTATGAACAAAGCTGAGCAAATGTCCTTGTGATGTGAGTGTGTGTCCTTTGAGCATATGCTCAAAAGTGGTATTACTGGGTCTTGAGGTAGATTGATCTCTAATTTTCTGAGAAACCAGTATACTGCTTTCCACAATGACTGTAAAAGTTTACACTCCCAACAGAAATAGAGGAGTGTTCCCCTTACTCCACATCCTCTCCAGCATAAGCTGTCATCAGAGTTTTTGATCTTGGCCATTCTGGTAGGTGTAAGATGGTACCTCAGATAGCTGGATCTTGAAGTAGATTGATTCCAACCTTCTGATGACCCACAACACGATTTCCACAGTAGCTATACAATTTTACACTCCTCGGCAGTGGACACCTGTTCCCCTTATTTTATACCCTCGGCAACTCAAGTGGTCACTTGTTTTATTGATCTTAGCCATTCTGATGGGTATAAGAGGAAAGCTCAGAGTAGTTTTGATTTGCATTTCCCTAAAGTCTAAGGATGTTGAACTAAAATTTAAGTGTGTCCATTTTAGTTTTCTCTTTTATAATTCTCTGTTTAGACCTGGACCCCATTATTTATTGGATTATTTGTTTTCTTGATATCTAGTTTTTTGAGTTTATATATTTTGGGTATTAAACCTCAATTGGTAAATTGGAAAAATCTTTTCCCACTCTGTAGGCTGCACTTTGTCTGAATGACAGTATCCTATGATGTTCAGAAGCTTTTAGTTTCATTTATTTCTTGCTTATTACTTTTTGTTCTTCATGCCTGTGCTGATGGTGTTCTTTTCAGAAAGTCTTTTCCTGTGCCAATGGGTTCCAGGCCACAGACACTTTCTTCTCTTCTGTCAGCTTTGGTGTATCTAGTTTCATGTTACGGTGTTTGATTCATTTGGGGTTGAGTTTTGTCCAGTGTGATAAGCATGGGTCTCTTTGTAGTCTTGTTCACACACCATTTGTTGAAGATGCTTTCTTTTTTTCTAGTGTGTATTTCTGGCTTCTTATCAACAGTCCTTAGGTGTGTGGATTTATGTCTGGGTCTTCAGTTTGATCCCCTTGACCAATGTGTCTGTTTTTCTGCCAGTATCATGCTGCTTTATGACTTTATGACTCTGTAGTACAGCTTGGAATTAGGGATGGTGATACCTCCTGCAGTTCTGTTATTTCTCAATATTGTTTTAGTTATTTTTTTTAAATGTGTCTGTGTTTGCATGTGAAGATGAAAATTGGCCTTTTCAAGATCTGTGAAGAATTGTGTTGGAATTTTGATGGAAATTGCAATGAATTAGATTGTTCTTGGTAGGATGGGCATGTTTACTATATGCTCTGTTTGACCTGAGATAGCGTTCCAATCCCTAGGAATTGAATGTTTACCTCCTGAAGAGGCCAATTTGGATGCCAAGATTCTTGAGTTGTAATGGTGATGTCTGCCCCAGTGTTCAGCAAACCTTCAAATGTAACTATTTATCTGTACTCTTAGTTTTGGTCTTTGGTCATTTATAGAAGTCTGCCAAAATATACGTTTTTGTTTTTTGGGTTTTTTTGTTGTTGTTGTTCCCTCCATGAGTGTTTGATTCATCCTCCAAAGCTAATCTACCATGTAGAGCAATCTGATTTGTTTTTACAATAGTCACTGGATTTCCTAATTGTTCTGGGAGGATTGTCCTCCACAGTAACTGGGAATGACTGGACCATGTTCGACATGGGGGACTTCGAGAGGTCCCCCAAGGAGTTTCCCGATGGTTAAGGGTTTCCTTGCTTCTCTATTGCCAATCTACATTCATTGGTCCAGTGTTAGCCTTTGTCACATCTTCTACATAATCCATAAGGTTGAGGTTTTCTGTTTGAATTATTCCTAGAAGAAGCATTATTTCCAGGAATGCCTTGTCTACAGTTTCTTCTCAGATGTCCTATTGTACCACAATTTATACATTTGATATTTTAATGTCTTTTCATACCTTTGGAGATTGCTTCTGCTACCCAAGCCCCAGTGTTATAATCAAATGTCTCAATATTGGCTGTGTGCAGGATCCATTCATCCAGTGGTGCTGATCTGACCTTTAAGGGCCCAAGCACCTTTTTGCATTCTAAATTCACATTTTCAAAAGCCAGAGATTCAATGAGTACTCAGCTAGCTTCTGGATCTGCTACCCTTATTTGTACCTCTTTAGTCAATCTTTGCAAAAATTCACTAAAAGGTTCTTTTGGGGCCTTGTATAATCTTAGTATATGACTCAGTTCTTTTCCCTGGTTCTTGAATATTGTCCCAAGCATTCAAGGCTGCTGTGCAGCATAGGGACAAGATGTGTTCATCATATGTAGCTTGAGTATCAGCATCAGCGTGAAGGCCCTCACTGGCCAGCTGTTGGTGGCTGACACCCTTAATCCCAGCACTCGGGAGGCAGAGGCAGGAAGAGCTCTGTGAGTTCGAGACCAGCCTGGTCTACAGAGCAAGTTCCAGAACAGGCTCCAAAGCAATACAGAGCAACCCTGTCTCGAAAAACAACAACCACAAAAAAATGAAATAAAAAAAATAAAGTCCCTCACCAAGAATTTTATCTTGGGGAGTCGTATAACCTTTCTTTTTGCTGTGATGTTCAAGGGCTTTGGCCTCTTCTCTGCATAATGATTGCCGCTTCATCTGTGGACCAATTTCTAGGACAGCTGAAACTAATTGGCTCCAGTCATTTGGGGGTTAGTCTATATGTTGTAACCCATGCATGACTCTACTAACCGTCTCACATATGCTGAATGCATGCCGTAAGAAGCTGCTGCTTCCTGAATACTCTTCAAATCTTTCATACGTATTGGCTGCCAATGACATTCCACAAATCCCTCTGGATGTTACTTATTTTCTCGTTTTTCGGTAATAGTAACAGGATAGACCAAAGCAGGTGATAATGTTATGACCGTTGGTAAGTCATCTCTGACTCTGAAAGGTGCTGGTGATGTTACAACTCTTTCATTCTCCTTCCTTTGTACCTCAGCTCCTGTTGTATCAGTTTTAAGGTTTTTTATGGCTTGTAATCTATTCACCATTGTTCCTCGGAGTGTTTGAATTTCCTGGACAGTATAAACTTCCAATGATTTCATTATCTGGATGGCATGTAGATTGTCTTCCAAAAACAATGTTATCTGCTAGCTTCTTTTATTCATCAGCCAATAAGAGAAATATATATACAAAAGGACTTTCCCCATCATGAGACTAGGGAATTGGATTAGGACAGTAGGATAGATAAAGAACTGCAGTTAGCCTAGCTACTTTCCTGACTGGAGGTTCTTAGTATTCTTTAAAATTATAAATGAATTCTACCCCCCCTTTCTTTCTGCTTTTTTTTTTTTTTTTTTAGCTTGTTTTTGTTTTTCTCAGGCAGAGTCTTACTATCTAGACAATGCTGGCCTGGAACTCATGCTGCTGCTGGTACTACTGGAGCCTTTCTGCTGGGGTTACAACTGTGCGACCACCACCAGCACAGAGTTTTACCTCCTTTTTAAGAATTCCAAGTCATGCTAGTTTCCTTATGTATTTGTGTGCTATCTTTTTTTTTTTTTGCCTTACCAAAGGGTGTTTATTTCAAGTAGTATACAAAGCACATAAGATTATTTCATATTCGTTTGTTATAATCTCATTAACCAGACATTTCTTACCCGTTTCTGACCTGTTTTTACTGTAAAGAGTATTGTCTCACATAAACTTTATTATTGCTGCTCTGTTTGCTCCTGTTCATCTTCTCTGACATTACTTTAGAATCTGGCCTTTCATTTAATAGACTTTTATGTTCCAGGAAAATGTGTTTGTGTTACAGGAAAATAACATAGCCTTTCTCCTTTTCTTTCAGATTTGGAGTCATGTTATGAAGCTGAAAATACATCTCAAGAAAATCATATTTATAATAGAAATTTATTCAAACAAGGCATAAAGAAATTAAGCAAAACATTTGGCCTCAAGGCATCTAGTTTTAATAATGGCCCCAACTATACTACATCCAACGAACTACCAAGTTATCAAGGAGATGGTTATCAAAAGATTAGTAACAAGGAAAAGCTACTTCCTAACACCTTCCAGACTCTTGCTCACAATATAGAAAAAACATATGAGTGCAAAGAATGTGGGAAATACTTTAGTTGTAGTTCAAATCTTATTCAGCATCATAGTATTCATACTGGAGAGAAACCCTATGAATGTAAGGAATGTGGGAAAGCCTTCCGACTTCCCCAACATTTTGCAAGACATCAGAAGTCTCACAGTGGTAAGAGACCTTTTGAATGTGATGAGTGTGGAAAGGGTTTTCAACTTCCTAGTGTGCTTAAGTATCATAAAACCATTCATACAGGTATAAAACCATTTGAATGTGAGGAGTGTGGGAAGTCCTTCAAGCGATTCTCCCACCTTGTTGAACATAGGATCATTCATGCTGATGTGAAACCATTTGAATGTAACGAGTGTGGGAAAGCCTTTAATCGTCGCTCAAACCTCATGCAGCATCAGAAAATTCATTCTGGAGAGAGACCCTTTCAGTGTAAGGAGTGTGGGAAGGCCTTCACTGTTCTGGCACACCTCACTCGACACCAGAACATTCATACTGGAGAGAAGTCTTTTGAGTGTGAGCAGTGTGGGAAGATTTTCAGTTGTGGCTCATTCCTTGTGCAACACCAGAGTATTCATACTGGAGAGAAACCCTTTGAGTGTAATGTGTGTGGGAAGGCTTTTCGGCTTCAGGTATACCTTTCTGAGCATCAGAAAACTCACACTGATGAGAAACCTTTCAAGTGCATGCTCTGTGGGTCAGCCTTCAGACGTAAGTACCAGCTTAACGAACATCAGAAAATCCATACTGATGAGAAACCCTATCAGTGCAAGGAATGTGGCAAACTCTTTCGTCATCATTCAAATTTGATTGACCATGAGAGTATCCACACTGGAAAGAAACCCTTTGAGTGTAAAGAATGTGGAAAAGTCTTTAGACTTAATATCCACCTCATCCGACATCAGAGGTTGCATAGTGGTGAGAGACCTTTTGAATGTAAAGAGTGTGGAAGGGCTTTCCATCTGCCCAGCCAGCTTAATTACCATAAAATTGTTCATACAAGTATAAAACCTTTTGAATGCAAGGTATGTGGGAAGTCCTTCAAGCACGTCTCCACCCTTGTTCAACATAGGATCATTCATGCTGATGTGAAACCATTTGAATGTAACGAGTGTGGGAAAGCCTTTAATCGTCGCTCAAACCTCATGCAGCATCAGAAAATTCATTCTGGAGAGAGACCCTTTCAGTGTAAGGAGTGTGGGAAGGCCTTCACTGTTCTGGCACTGCTCACTCGACACCAGAACATTCACAGTGGAGAGAAATCTTTTGAATGTAAGGAATGTGGGAAGATTTTCAGCTGTGGCTCATTCCTTGTGCAACACCAGAGTATTCATACTGGAGAGAAACCCTTTGAGTGTAATGTGTGTGGGAAGGCTTTTCGGCTTCAGGTATACCTTTCTGAGCATCAGAAAACTCACACTGGTGAGAAACCTTTCAAGTGCATGCTCTGTGGGTCAGCCTTCAGACGTAAGTACCAACTTAACGAACATCAGAGAATTCATACTGATGAGAAACCCTATCAGTGCAACGAATGTGGGAAATACTTTCGTCGACGTTCAAATTTTACTGAACATCAGAGTATCCACACTGGAAAGAAACCCTTTGATTGTAAGGAATGTGGGAAAGTCTTCAGACTTAATATCCATCTCATTCGACATCAGAGGTGTCATAGTGGTGAGAGACCTTTTGGATGTGATGAGTGTGGAAGGACTTTTCATCTTCCCAGCCAGCTTAATTACCATAAAAGCATTCTTCATACAGGTCAAAAAATATTTGAATGTGAGGAATGTGGGAAGTCCTTCAAGCGTGTTTCTAGCCTCGTTGAACATAGGATCATTCATGCTGGTGTGAAACCCTATGAATGTAACGAGTGTGGGAAAGCCTTTAGTCGTCGCTCGAACCTCATGCAACATCAGAAAATTCATTCTGGTGAGAGACCCTTTCAGTGCAAGGAATGTGGAAAGGGCTTCACTCTTCTAGCACAGCTCACTCGGCACCAGAACATTCATACTGGAGAGAAATCTTTTGAGTGTGAGCAGTGTGGGTTAGCTTTCAGACTTAAGTCCCAACTCAGTCAACATCAGAGAATTCATACTGATGTTAAACTCTTTCAGTGCAAGGAGTGTGGAAAGGACTTTATTCATAGCACGGGCCTTCGAATTCACCAGAGAATCCACACTGGTGAGAAGCCCTTTCAATGTAAGGAATGTGGGGAAGCCTTTCAATATCATTACCAATTTCTTGCACACTTTAGAATTCATACTGGCAAGAATCCTTACGAATGTACACAATGTGGGAAGTACTTTACTTGTGATAGAGACCTTAAATTACACCAAAGAATTCATACTGTTGAGAAACTTTACCAGTGTTAGGAATGCGGGGGGAAGGCCTTTAGTTGAAAATCCTGCTTGGTTTGAAATGGTAAGTTTCATATTGGTAAGAAGTCAATGTAGAAAGGCCTTTAGCAATAATTCTACTGTAGCAGTATATCCGAGAATTCATACTGGTGAGAAACCCTATGAATCTAAGAAATGTGGGGAAATGTTTAGATTTAGTGTCAGCCTTCACTGCACAGTGGAGAAGTCATACTGGCATGAACCCCTATCACTGTGAAGAATGTGGAAAAACCTTTCATTTGAGCCCTTCTTCAACATAAAGGAATCCATGTTGGTTTGAAACCCTATGAATTGAAATAATGCAGAAACATTTATAAAATTAGCTCAGCTCTCAAATCTCCTCCAAGAGTCCATACAGTTCCTCACCCCTGTGAATGTGAAGAATGTGGGGACGCCCTCTTTGTAAATGGTGAGCCTCCACAGCATCAGAAAATCCAGCATTTTCAGGAGTCCTGTGCTTTTACTGAAGAAGGACACGCCTTTGTATGAAAATTTTCCTGAACATCAGAGAACTCATATTGACAAGACTGTGAGGGAAAAGGATGTGAGAAGAACTTTATTCTGCCCTAGGATTTGGTCAGCATCAGAGTGTTCATATACTATTGATAATGAGAATCCCGTGGAGAATAAGAACGTGGGAAGTCTGTTGTTCAGAGGTGACACTCTGTTGATATTTCAGACAGCGGTGGCCATCGTGTTCTTCATTTACTTTCTTCTCGTTCTATAAACTTAACTTGTCAAACGCTGTTCACCCAGGTCGGTCAACTTAGGGAAAACAGTTATTGGAACTAGGTTTATCTGAGGCTCCTTCCTTGTCACCATTAACGTTCTACGGCTCCCATCATGCTAACATAAATATCCTGGATATTTAGTTTCCTTCTGTATAATTTGTTGATGGCCAGCCCAGTACCAAAGTTGTGAGAACATGGTTATAATAGGTGGTAAGATTTTTCAAGCGTATTTGGTTAATGTCTGTGTTGTGTAAAATAGCTTTTACGTTTTATTCCCATGGCATTACTGTAACTGACATCGCAGGCTGTTTGTTCTTTACGTAGTTTAGAAACCCCTCATGTATTCATCTACTAGAAAGTTTTAAACAACCTCATTCTATATACATCTAATGCACGAAAGAAATAGGAAAGGATTTGAATTGTAAATCCATTAAGTATTTGTGTGGAGTTGTTTTTAAAAAACACAGCTATTGATGAAGAAGTACTTTCTAAAGGGGTCGAACCCATAAAAATTTCAAAAGGTAAAATTCTATAATTTATGCACTTCTCCCACACAGTAAGATAAAATACGTTTGTAACAGGGCAAGAAAGTCCACAGGATCATCCATCTCTTATTCTTACTTGGGCATTTCAGGTTTAGGTAGAATTTGATTTCCTTGATGGGGAAATCTCATGGAAAATTACCCAAGTCTATTCAGGGAACCTGAGATCAAATTGCCCCTGCTAATTTACCCAGCTTCTTTAAAGAGCCTGTGTGTGCAAACCTTCCCCTGCAGCTACTGCTTATCTTGGCTACTGTTAAACTGTCTACTTGGGCAAAAGCTCCCCCTGCAGCTGCAGAGCAAGATTAGAGGAGGTGGGATTTGCTTTAAATGCTTGTGACTACACTTAGGTCCTGAGTACCTGAGTGTAGTCTCAGCTGGCTGGAATAAATACTTGTAGTTGGATATAAACTGTCTGAGTGGTCTTCCCTGGTGGGGTCCCCATAACTTATTAACAAAAATAGCCAAAGTGAAACCATTTATAAAAATAAATTTGTGAACCAGGCAGTTGTGGCACACAGCTTTAATCCCAGCACTTGGGAGGTAGAGGCAGGTGGATTTCTATGAATTCGAGGCCAGCCTGATCTACTGAGTGAGTTCTGGGACAGCCAGGGCTGCACAGAGAAATCCTGTCTCAACCGCCCCCCAAAAAAATGTCTGAAAATTTTCATACATATGGAAAAGTTTGACTAGTCAACAACACACTTCTGGATCATCATCTAGATTGAAAATTGTTATCAATTTTCTGTGTTGATGCTTTTTTCTGTACATATGGGTATTTGGGGTATAACATTAAGAATGGTTTATACTTGGGTATACTAGTGCATGTCTGAATCCTAGTAATTGGAAAGCTGAGACAGGAGGATTGGGAGTTAGAGGTAAGCCTAGCTACATAATAACTTCAAGTCCAGCTTTGACTGTATAGAGACCCTTTATCAAAAGAAAATATGTTGTAGACATGACGTGTCATCCCTTACTACATCAGCCAAAATAGAATATCATCTATTCCAGGGAGCAATAATTAATACTTAATGATCCAGAATTTTATGACATTCACAAAATTGTCATTGGCCTTCAAACTGTCCATATATATAATTTGGCCTTGCTTTGTCCTTTATTAAATTTTCAGTGCTGATTTAACCCAGTGCCAGGCTCTCTGGCAGGTAGAGCTGAGGGAGCACCTAGTCCCTCCAGTCACTCCCTTGGGACTGAGCTGGATGTTGAGTGTCAATGACCCAGACGCCCTCATCCCCCAGCTACCCAGGAGAAACACACTGAGTCAGGAGATTTGTCAATGCAAGATCTCTTTGTATTGCAACACCAGGAACTTACATAGGGTTGAGGTAGGGGATGGAAATCTTAGGATGGGGTAAGGTGGCATGAGGTGTAAGGACCAATAGTACTCCATCAAGCTGGCAGTTAGCTAGGCAGGGAGCATTCTTACATCAGGCCTTGCTGAGTCACTCGTGTGGAGGTCACAGGCCAAAGACGTCACCAAACTCTAGCCAGGCTCAGGAGGTTACACTGGGCCTCATGTCCAAGCCTTTTTTGGCCCAACATCTCAGGGCCTTGTGGGAGGTAGGAATGTATTCAATCTTCAAGCAATATTCCCAGCCCTTAGTCATTGTATCTTCTATCCAAGGGAAATCATGCTCAGGTGAAGCATTTTGAGCACACAAGAACACATTGTAGATTGTAAACCATGTTGGAACAAGTGCAGACATGTGTCCACTATTATGTTGATGAAATTAAGCTTAGTCATTTTGGTAAGGTGGTGGGTGCAATTAATCTTGGTTAAATATAAATAAAAATTGAAATCAACTTCTACATAGCTTAATAATGTTAACATAATAAAAGTTGTGTGGTGTAATTGAAGCTGTACTCAGTACAAAATTCCCCCTTCTTTTTTCTTGGATTATGTCTTCTTTTCATCAAGTGACCTGTGTAATTGGAAAACTCAAAACCCACCATTCTCTGAAAAGAATAGAGAAACTACTCCCGGAGTGTACTGGGTGAGGGTTGAGGTTCTGAGAGATGCTGATGGATGATGTAGCCAGGAAAGAATGGATTTTCCCTGTTGTCCAACACTGACCAATTTTCTCTAGGCCTTCTTTAGAAGAATTAATGACAGCTGCTAAAAAGATTGCCCTTTTCACCCTGTTGTCCCTATATTTCAGGGATATATATATATATATATATATATATATATATATATATATATGATTCAAAGGTTCCAGTTACTGGAAATGGCTCAAAAGTTATTTAACAATAAGATAACTGATTTGAGAGACAAGACCTTTTACATAAACTGAAAATCACCATCACCTTCTTTGTTGATGAGATTCAGTTAGACTACAGATACCCAGTAAAATGTTGATGTCTGCCCTCTGTCAGAAGAATGTGTCCTAGCTGAAACTCCTACCCCCAGTCAAAGGACTATATTTCAGATTGACAATAAAGTTTCCTGTGGCTGAGGGCAGAAACCAACCCCTCAGGATTGGACTAACACAAAGTTCAACTAACCAGTTGAGCTACCCTGGACCAGATTAAGCAATATCCAGTGACCCTTGAAACAAGAAGGGGAATTGCAGCCTATGTGGCCCAGCTTAGAAAGACAAGCATGGAATACACCTCTCAAGTCTGTGAAGAAACCTGGGATCTCTGATTATAGACTTGTCCAAAATCTGAAAAGATTACCCACCCTGTGGTCCCAAACCAATACACCCCTAAGTCTGACTCTTCCAGAGAATCAAGTCTACACTGTCTTGGACCTGAAAGATGCATTCTTCAGCCTCCCAATGGCAGTGGAGAGTCAACTAATGTTTGCTGTCAAATGGACAGACCCAAGTGAGGTTTCAGAGGGAAACTAACCTGGACCAGGTTGCCCCAAAGATTGAAAACTTCTCCAACCCTGTTTGATGAGACACTAAGTGCTGACCTCTTGCCCTCCATCAGAGGTTTTCTGGGACCACACTCATAATATGTAGATGACCCTGCCTCTACAACTATAATGAGTTATAAACAGCCCCCAAGGGACTGTAAGAGTTATAGACCAGTGGCTATAATGTCACTCAGAAGGCCCCACTTTACATCAGTGGATACCTGATGAGGAGAGGCAAAAGGAGCCTGTCTCAGAGTAGGGTTGCTGCCGTCCCTCAGATCCCAACACCGAAGACAGGCATCATTCTTTTCCCATGTCCCCTTCATTCCCCCCCCCCCAATTTCATTCTGCCATGAAGAACAGGGAAATCCGTGCTAACTAAATCTAACACATCCGAGAAATGGTTTCTCTGCATAGTATCCTTCATTGGATCACACACATGTTCCTCAGCTTACAAAGAGGCCACCTCCTGATAAATTCTTGATGAGTTGAAAACACCATAAATCAAAAGGATACATTTAGTCCATGTAACCTACTGTCTCAGTCACTGCTTTATCGCTGTGAAGAGACCATGACCAAGGCAACTCTCATAGAAAAACAAAGCATTTATTTGGAAACTTGCTTACAGTTTCTGGGAGTTAGTCCATTATCATCATGGTGAGGAGCGTGGCAGCCAGCTGGCAGGTCTTGGAGCAGTAACTGAGAGGTACATCCTGACTTGTAAGCACACACACACACACACACACACACACACACACACAGACACACACACAGAGACACAGAGACACACACACACAGACAGACAGACACACACACACACAGACAGAGACACACACAGAGACAGAGACAGACAGACAGACACACACACAGACAGGCAGACACACACACACAGAGAGACAGAGATAGAGACAGACAGACAGACACACACACACACAGACACACACACACACAGAGACAGACACACACACACACAGACACACACACAGAGACAGACACACACATACACACACACACACACACACACACACACACAGACACACACACAGACAGACACACACACACACACACACAGAGAGAGAGAGAGAGAGAGAGAGAGAGAGAGAGAGAGAGAGAACCAAGGCCTGGCATGGGCTTTTGAAAAGTCAAAGCCTACAACCAGTGACACACTTCTTCCACCAAGGCCACATCGCCCTAATCCTTATAATCTTTTCAAAGAGTTCCACTTTCTGGTAGACTAAGTATCAAATGTATACGCCTAAGTGGGCCATTGTTATTCAAATCACCACACCTACAAAACACCATAACCAGCAACACAGTGCTAGGGCACTATCCCGTGACTCTGTGTGAGTGTGGCTGCCTAGCAATTATCACTCACTGCCTCTGCACAGACAAGAACTGCATATAACCCTAGCCTACATGTGTTTATACTGGTGCATCAGTGTAGGGAAAAGTGCACATGGGTGCTGGTATTCACAGAGGCTGGAAGAGGGCGTCAGCTTGCTGGGGCTCTAGTTGCAGGTGGTTGTGAGCTGCCCAATGTGAGGCTGGTAAACATTTTATAAATTTAAAGTGTCCTATCGTCCTATAAATGTAAATATTCTAATATAGTTTCTTAATTTAAATTTCTCTGAAACTCCCAAAATTTCCTCTTAAAGAAGTTTAAAACTGGCTGTGTTTGTTGGTGCAGGCCTTTAATCTTCAAAGGTATGAGGAGACATCAAAATACTACATGTTTTAATTGTGGTAGAATAGGCCATCTGAGAAGAAAGTATAGACAAAGTATTTCTAGAAATAATGCTTCTTCTGGGAATAACCAAAATAGAAGGCCCCAACCTTCTAGATTATGTAGAAGATGAGGCAAAGGCCAACATTTGAACAATAAATGTAGATCAAAGAGAGACAAACAAGGCAACCCTTTACCATTGGGAAACTCCTTAGGGGGACTCTCGAAGGACCCCATGTCAAAATTGGTCCAGTCAGTCCCAGTCACTGTGGAAGACAATCTTCCCCAGAACAATTAGGAAATCCAGTGCCTATTGTAAAAAATCATACTGCTCTGGATGGCAGAATAGCTTTGTAGGATGAATCAAAAATTCAAGGAGGAAGCAGAAAACATATTTTGGCAGACTTCTATAAATAATCAAAGACTAAAACTAAGAGCACAAATAAATAATGTTATACTTGAAGGATTACTGGCCACAGGGCGGACATCACTCCAGAATCTTGACATTCAAGTTGGCCTCTTTAAGAGATAGATGTTTGGGGGCTAGAGAGATGGCTCAGAGGTTAAGAGCACTGGCTGCCCTTCCAGAGGTCCTGAGTTCAATTCCCAGCAACCACATGGTGGCTCACAACCATCTCTTATGAGATCTGATGCCCTCTTCTGGTATTCTGATATACTGAAAGCAGAATGTTGTAAACATAATAAATGAATAAAATCTTTTAAAAAGAGAGAGAGATAGATGTTCAATTCTTCAGGATTGGAACCCTGTCTCAGGTAAAAAGATAACACAAGATGGGTTGAATGTATAAGGCCAGAAGGACAAAGAGGAAGGCTGAGGCCATATGTGGTTGATATGGCAATAAATCTATGGGGACAGCAATGGAATGCCCAGATTAACATTCCTCCAGTATCAAAATGACCCATCAACCAACTCACGTTTATGAAAAAAAAAATGTTACAAGGCACTATATAAAACAGACACAGAACATCCAGGCTGTACAAAAACAGAATAAAACAAGTGTTGAACACATAGGGGGAATCAAAAGCCCAACCCTTAAAATGGTTAACTGACAATCCTGTCTGGGTGGGACAATGACCTATGACTTTAGAGAAGCTAGAAGCTCTAGAACAGCTAGTTCAGGAACAGCTAAATGCTGGATATGTCGAATTATCTACAATCCCTTGGAATTCTCCTGTATTTTTTATTAAAAAGAAATCAGTAAAATGGAGAATGCTTGCAGACCTGAGAGACATTAATAAATTAATTCAGCCATTGGGTTCTCTACAACCTGAAATTCTGTTGCCTCCTCTATTACCTACAGAATGGCCTATTATAGTTATTGACTTAAAAGACTGTTTTTTCACTATACCTTTTCAGGAAAAAGATAGGGAAAATTTTTGCTTTCATAGTGCCAACTTACAATAATTATCAACTGCTAAAAGATATCAGTGGAAGGTTCTCCCACAGGGAATGTTAAATAGCCCCACCCCGTGCCAATATTTTGTACAGCAGCCATTGGAGATAATATGTCAGCAATTTCCTCAATCTATAATTTGCCAATACTTGTATGACATTTTACTATCTGGTTCAAATGTAGATAATTTAAAATGTTTGATGAAGCAAAGAAAAATTTGCCTTGTTGGGGATTACAAATTGCTCCTGAACAAAATACAAAGAGGAAATTCATTTAATTATTTAGGCTATTAAATAGGTTTATAAAAAAAAGACCCCAAAAGGTACAAACTAGCAGAGATCAATTACAGACTCTTAATGACTTTCAGAGATTGCTAGGAGATATTTCCCATCTATGGCTCATTATTTGGATAAAACCTGATCATCTGATTCATTTAAACAAAACCTTAGATGGTGCTAAGGACTTAAATAGTTCCAGGGAATTAACAGCTGAAACTGAGAAAGAATTGGCATTGGTGGAAGAATTACAGATTGCACATGTGCATCATGAGGGTCCCAAGCATTCTAGTGCATTCTAGTCATATTACCCTCTAAGCGTTCCCCTACAGGAATTTTTTTAAAAGATTTTATTTATTTATTATGTATGCAACATTCTGCTCCCATGTATATCTGCACACCAGCAGAGGGCGCCAGATCTAACTTCAGATGGCTGTGAGCCACCATGTGGTTGCTGGGAATTGAACTCAGCACCTCTGGAAGAGCAGTCAGTGCCATCTCTCCAGCCCTCCCTCTTACAGGAATTTTAATGCAGAGTGAAGATATTGTCTTAGAATGGATCTTTTTAGCCACATAAACCAAGTAAGAAATTAAAAGCTTATGTGGAAAAGATCTCTGAGTTGATTCTAAAAGGAAAATTGAGACTTCATCAATTAGCAGGAATAGATCCAGCAGAAATTGTAGTACCTTTTACTAATGATGAAGTTGACAAATCATGGGTAGAAAGTGAACCCTGGCAAAGAGCTTGTAGTAATTTTTTGGGAGAGGTCAACCGTAATTATCACAAAAGCAAGAGAATTCAACTTATAAAGAGAACTAACTAGATTCTTCCTCAAATTGTAAGGGAAACACCAATAACCAGAGCCCCTACATTCTCTGCTGATGCAAATAAATCAGGAAAGGCAGGTTACAAATCAGAAAATTTAAGTAAAGTGGATCTAAGTCCTTATAATTCTGTCCAAAAGTCAGAATTATATGCTATTCTCATGGTGTTAATGGGTCATAAAGAACCTTTCAACATAGTGATTCACAATATGCAGAAAGAGTTGTTTTACATATTAAAGTTGCTGAATTTATGCCAGATGATACATAATTGACTTTATTATTTATTCACTTACAAGACATAATCAGGAACAGAAATCATTGCATATGTATAACACACATCCAAACCCATAGGGGTCGGCCAGGCCCTCTAGCATGAAGTAATGATGAGATTGATCAACTATTGATGCCAAATGTGCTGGAAACGTCAGAATTTCATTTAAAACACTATATCAATAACAAAGGGTTGAAAAAAGACTTTTCCATCACTTGGCAACAAGCCAAGGATATTATAAGGAAACGTCCTACTTGTCTTTATACAACCAAATTCCACTACCTGCAGGAAGTAACCCAAAGGGTACTCAAAGGAATGAAATATGGCAGATGGATGTGTTCTGTTTTGTAGAATTTGTAAAATTAAAGATATATCCACCACACCATTGGTACCTACTCAGGTTTTCAATGGGCAACTGCTTTGAGTTCACATTTGCTAGAAGTTATGGCCATCATGGGTATACCTGTACAAATAAAGACAGACAGTGCTCCAGCGTACATCTCTAAGAAAATGAAACCATTTTTTGCTTATTATAATATAAAGCATATTACAGGTATACCACACAATCCTACAGGGCAGGTAGTTGTAGAAAGATCAAATTCTAAACAATATGCTAAATAAACAAAGGGATGCTAAAGAACCCCCAAAATAGATTGCATAGTACTTTATTAACTTTGAATTTTCTGAATGCTAATGAGAAAGGAACAACAGCTGCAGAGACATATTGGATAGTAGAAAAAACTATGGAATTAAAGCAACCAGTGTACTTCAAAGACGTGTTGAACTCCGAATGGAAACCAGGACATATTTTACACTGGGGAAGAGGGTTTTGCTTTTGTTTCTACAGGTGAAGAAAAACACATGGATACCATCAAAATTGATAAAGAGTTTTTTTGAACAAGACACCTCTTAATTACAAGACATGATAGTTCATCGAACAGCATGATTGTTTAATCCAAACTATCCTATAAAACCCCAAACAAGTGCTTTTCATTTGTTCAGATATAACTTGCCAAGGAGAACCTCCCCAAAATTTAGGGTTGGGGCAGGGTTTTATTTTTTGTCTTTTCAGGAGAATAAAGGCATCCAGTTAAGGAAACCAGATACCACTGGACAAACGAAACATCTTAATAAAAAGGACAAAAATCTAGAAAAATTGTCCCAAGAAAAAAAGTAAATTGGCCTATTGGTATATCACATTTACAACAGGATAAAATTGCATAATTCTTCCCAAATGTTTGTTTCTGCTTTTCTCTACAGAAATATAATATAATATTATTGGTCTTTTTGTAGTCTCAGTCTAATTAAAGACTAAAAGCTGGCTTTGGAGTTGGAGTGTGGCTCTCTCCTTCTCTAAACCCAAGCATGCTTGTAAGATCCAAATCTCTGTCTCATGTCAGAAGAGCCATGTGTTATGGAACAGAAGAAAAACAAATATTTAGGACTATAGTTTTGCTACTGATCTCATAATTTTTATCATGATATTAATAGTCACATAGAGTACTAACCAATTCTAGAAAAGGTTTTTCATCTACCGTCATGTACATGATTTATGGTTTGACTCTTTGTCAGTTTTCTGTAGTGAACTATGACCATGTCTAACAGTGACCTTTGAAGTCTCCAAAAGGAGGATGGGGTCCCACAATGACAATTTTACCAGGACTATGACAACACCATTATGCTGAACAACACCAACTAAAGATCAGCTTTGAACTACAAAATGCTCATAACAATTTTGAGGTGAGTTTGAGATGATCCAGCCTCACAGACTACTTTAGACAAGGATTTGAAACAGGCCCTGTACTTATCCATTATGCAGAGATTGGACAACAAATGATACAGCTTGACAATTAACCCAAATTTTCTTTTCAGGGTCCCCAAAAGATGCCATCACTCCCAGACAGCCAATAGTAACTTTAAGAACACGATGCCCACATTCCCAAGAGATGGGGTGGGTGGTTTTGGTCACTCATTGGGTTATGGATATTTGTCATTGTTTAGAGGGATTGGTTACAAAATGTTGTTTATGATCAGGAAGAAAGCTGAAAAAGGGAATTATATTCAAGGTTTTTGTTTTGAAAAAAAGAGGAATCCAGATATGATGGGATAAAAAGTGTAGATTATTGAATCTACTTGAAAAGAATAAAGACAGGACATAGATATGATGAGATGAAAAGGTAGATTATTGAATCTACTCTTCAAAAGCAACTACCAATGTTAAATATTTTACATTGGATTGGTCTGCTATATATTGTATACACATTTTGTATATTGATACAAATTTGAGATTAATTTTGCTAAAACACAGTGTACATACATTTCTAATATTGTTCAAGATATTGTATCTACACAGATCATTTAATAATGTAATACAAATCTCTAGTCCTTGAAAGTTATTATTATCAACTCTATGGGATAATAAGGAAATGTAGTTTAGTAATTAGTTAACTATTACAATCAAACTTGTAGTCACATTAGGTATGTTTACAAGGTCAAACAGATATTTTTGAAAGACAGGTCATCTTCAAACACTTCAGAGATCTAAAGAATGTAGCATTTAACATGTTTTAATAACATAGGCCCTTTTCTATGAATATGAAACAATTCTGCTCCTAGAAGCACCAATCTACATCAGAGAAGATGATGGGCATCAGAGAAACTCCACATGGAGCTAACTTACTTTGTGGCAAAGGGAAGCCACTTGGCAAGAAAGTGCCCTTGCCTCAACAGCTGACAGTATGCTGTCCAAATTGGACAAGCAGGACACCAAAAAGAGTGACAAGGTAGTTCAGTCCTTCAAAATATCTTGCTTCACAGAAATGTCTATCATATGTTCTTAGGACTATAGGCTGAAGATGGATGCCCCAACATTTCAGAGCAACCTTGGGTGACTATCCAGGCAGACAGCTGTTTCTGTCATTTCTCACGTTTTTTTGGAAGTCGCTTTCTCTCACTTCCTGTTAACTCAGCTAATATTATTTCCTTCTCAGGTCTCTGAGGGGGTTGAAGACTAGGTAGTATAGTTATAGTTTTCCTTATTTACCAGACTCAGTAAAGAAATTCACTAAAGATGTGTTAAGTATAATAGATTTGAAAGACACTAAAAGATAATTTGATAATGCAAATTAGAATAGAAAGTAAATTAGCTCAAAGACTTTGGACTCATCAAGAAAGAATAGATAATGGACATTTTTTCTCTGAATTTGTTAAATGGTAATTGACTAGACATTGTTGATGTCTTATTGCCCGTACACATTGTATATAGTTATTATACCTATTGTATATAGTTTTTCTTATATTAGCTATAACCTTTTACAATTATAGACAAAAAGGGAGATATGTGGTGATATCTTACTTGTACAAATGAAGCCTGTCTGAAGGTCAGAGAATGGAGCTTTCCACCAGCTAACCATAGAGTTCTGGAGGTCTGTACAGACAGACCGGGCAGTGATATAAGCAGGGAGAAACAGGAACACATGCTCTTGTCTGCTGAGACACTAAGGAGGTAGGGTGTGGTAGTGGCTTGCTCCTTCTTCTCTCTGATCTCTCAGTGTTGTCCTTTATATCTGACTCCTGGTTTTTATTACTGTCTTGAGCCCTAACCAGGTTTTGACCTGGGAGGAATGACAAACTCAGCGAGTTGGTTTTGAGTATAAGTTTTACTTCACACTTCACACTTATGTCAAAGCAACACACAAGCAGAAGCAAACAGTCCTAAGAACCAGAGACAATAGGCTCACAGCAGGGGCACCTCTCCTGCAGCGGCCTGCAGGTTCGGGCTCAATCCTCTGGATTCAGGCCTCTGGATTCAGGCCTCTGGATTCAGGCCTCTGGATTCAGGCTGTCGAGTCTCCTGAGGGCGCAGTATCGTGGAGTCGGGCTCAGAACGGGCGGCACTCAGCTTGATGGACTGGTTGTTAGGATAGAGTCATGGTCCACTCTAAAATTCCTAGTTCTGAGCTGGTCCTTAAATAATTCGTTAAATCATGCTAATCACACTTTGCCACACTCCACACATTTTCACTCTTATCTACAATGGCTGGGCTGCGGGCTGCGTAGTGGGCCTATGCTCCCTTTCCTTTAATCTTTCTTCAGCCAGGCCTTTTGCCTGCCTGGTTGTAGCCTCTGTCCTAATCTCCCTCCAGCCAGGCCTTTGCCGGCCTGGTTACAAGGCTCCTTACAATTACTTAGACCAATTAAAATTCCATTTGCACAAACCAAAAACTATTTTTAATAAATAAATAACAAAAATAAAGTACCCTTTATTAAGTACCCCCCCCCTTTTTTTTTCAAGAGGGAAGAAACAGGGCACAACCATAAAAATTCCAACAGTGCACACAACTCAATGCTCAATATCTGGGATTCATCCATAATCCTCTGGGCTTCCCTAAGTGGCTCAGATCACCTCTTGGCACTACCCTTGACAACATACACAGCCTGTCTTTTAGACCCCAGCCAGCTCCATTGCTTTGTGACTGGGGTGTATGGTGGCTGTCGCTCATTGCAACTGAGCTCTCTTAGGAACTCTAGCCTTGCCACAAGATCTCTATGCAGCCGTCTAGAGCTGTCTTTGCTAGCCATCCGCCATGGTAGGTGGGTGAAAGACCCGAGCTAACATGGGGTTAGCTCGTTAAACAACAATAAAGCCTCATGCAGTTTGCATCAAGCTTTCGAATCTGCCTGGTGATTGGGGTGACCTTGGTCCTAGGCTAAGACCCCAGAGGCCTGAGTTTTCCGGGCGTCTAACAATAAGAGCACGTGGAAATACTTAGATTAATAGAGATGGGCTAATAATTAAGACAGAGCCAGCCAATAAGAAGCCCTAGTCACCTGCCAACAGCTTTATAATTAACATAGCATTTGTGTGTTCATTTGGGGCTGATGTAGCCATGGGACCAGACTGGCAGGAGGAACCATCCGTTACAGTGGAGGTCAGGGGACAGCTTCCTGGATTGTGCTTTCTCCTCTCCCCTGTGGGTGCCAGGGATGGAGCTCAGGCTGTCAGGCTTGGCTAAAAGCCCCTTTGTCTGCTGAGCCATCTCACTGCCCCATTTGTATTGCTTTTGATATCTGGCAGAGCTACCTTGTTTGTTGCCTTCTAATTTTCTTCATCCCCCCCCCATTATCTGTGCATTGAAATTAAAATGAACTTCATAGCAAAGTTGCCTAGCTCTAAGACAAACAACATCAAAAGCATCAAAAGTGTATACGTAATCTGTCCCAGGTCTTCTTTCTCCATTGGGAGTGGTGGGAAACTTGGCCATCTCCTCCTCTTCCGTTTCCCTTTCCCTTTCTTCCTTCTTCCCTCCTTTTTTCTCCTTGATAATATCGGTAATGGAGTAGGGATGGGTTATACACACACAAAGGTATGTAAACTGAGGGGCCATGAGCCGCTTTCCTCTCTGCTTTCATCCTTGGATTCCTGATGCCACCTGGTGGCCGTTGTATGCAACGACAAATTCCTAGATTTAAAATAGAAAGCTCCCATCGCTTCAAGCAGTGTAAACATTTATCTCTCGAATTTTAAGGGGGTCACATATCCGTGAGTAGCTTATGTGGATTGTTCTGATTCAAAGATATCGTTGAGATCTCCAGGCATCAGACAGCTTGACTGGTTCTAAAGGACCCCCACGTGTGGAAGACAGCACTGCTCTCTGCTAGAGACCTCAGTTCCGCCCAGTGAAGCCCTCTTCCTAGCAGTGCAGTGATGTGTTCTGATTTCCCCAGAGCACGTTAACCTACACAAAGTAAAGAGGAAGCTGAGTCTGTCTGTTTTTTTTTTTTTTTAGATAGAAACATGTCATTTAAAAATGCAGGATGGGGTGTGGTGTGTTTTATTTTTATAAATATACATAAAAGTTTGTATCACTTCCCAGGGCATGCTGGTCAAATCTGAAAGTCTAATGAGGGGATTCCCCCCTCGGAGACCCACAGGTCAGTAGTGCGGGAACAGAGTGCTCAGGTTCACAGTGCAGCCTGTGGCTCATGTCCAGTTTGCAGTTGGTCCTTCCTCTCCGTCACAGCGTGTCTCCAAGGGGGTAGGGGTGGGGAGGCTTTTTCCAGGCTTTTAGAAAAATTATAGTTTTAGAACATTTTAAATTTTGATTAGAGTTTCTCCCCCACCCCTCATGCTTGCACATGTGCAGAAGCCACATATAAGCATAGGCGTGTTTGAAGCCAGGAGAGAGCGTCAGATGCCCTGGAGCTGGACTTACAGGTGGATGGTGGTAAGCTGCCCAACATGGGCCTTGGGAGCTGAACTAGGGACCTCCTCCAGTTTGTTGGAAGATCAGCCATGTTCTTAACTGCTGAGCCATCTCTCTTGCCATGATGATGTCATTACTGAACGGCTGTAGGTTTAGGGTTCAAGGGAACACTGAAAGGGATTGTCTTTTGGAATAGGAAGTTTATTAGAAGAATTATTAATGCCATAGATAGACCACAGTGTGGCAGAGGCTGCAGGAGAGGCCAAGCCCATAGGACAGAGTGAGGGGAATGTCTTCCTCCTCTTCCTCCTCCTCCTCCTCCTCCTCCTCCTCCTCCTCCTCCTCCTCCTCCCCCCTTCTCCTCCTCCTCCTTCTTGGTTTTTTGACCCAGATTTTCTCTGTGTAGCCCTGGCTGTCCTGAAACTCACTTTGTAGACCAGGCTTACACAGAACTCAGAGGTAAGCTACTTCTGCCTGGGGTTCTGGTATTAAAAGCATGTGCCATAAAACAGCCTCCTATAGAATCTGTTGTGTCATTATGAGTGTTAAGTCGAATGAAGATTCTTAATGAAAATGATCAAGTGTCTTAGTTAGGGTTCTATTGCTGTGGAGACACCACCCTCTTACAAAGGAAGATATTTGGATGGGCTCGCTTACAGTTTCAGAGCTTTAGTCCATTATCCTCAAGGTGTGAAGCATGGCCATGTCCCGCGCGCTATGTTCTCGCCGGCAAGAATCACGCAGGACACTTGGATCCTTCTGCAGGAAAGCTTTAATGCATCTTGAGAGAGGGAGAGCATAAGCTTACCAGAGCGGAGACCCCGAGCCAAGAATCCCGTCCCTTAATAAAGGCTGGCAGCGACCGCCTGGGACGTGTCACCCTATGAATGGCTTCAGCTCCTCAGGCCAAATGAGCCACGGGATAGGCAGAGATCAAAGGAATGGAAATTACCCAGCGCCTGCGAAATAATTTACATTCGGTGCCTGCAGGCACCATCATTGTAATGGAGAATGCAGGGACGGCTCCCTACATGGCCATATGTAGGCTAAGAGTTCTGTATTTTGATCCACAGGCAGCAGAAGAGACCGGTGTCCCTCACCGGGCACGCTTGAGCATACGGGACCTCACAGCCCACCTCCACAGTCACACGCTTCCTCCAGTAAAACTATGCCTACTCCAACAAGGTCACAGCTCCTAACAGCGCCATTCGCAGTGACCCAAGCACTCAAACACGTGAGTCTGTGGGGGCCGTGCCCTTTCAAGCCACCACACTGAGCAAGTAAGCATACAAAATGCACAAACTGAAGAGAAAAGGGGTGCCAAGAATTGGAATGGAGCTAAATCCTATGTTCAAGGAAATAAACAGATTAAAGAAGAGCTGGAGTTAAATGCAACAAGAAGACTGGAGTTAAATGCAACAAAGGGGGTGGGGACCTCAGGGCAAGACTCCACCCAGTAATCCTCCAATTTATAAAAAGTAATTTTTAAAAAGCTTAGAGCCAGGTGTGGAGGTGCACGCCTTTAATCTCAGCACTCAGAAGGCGCCGGTTGGTGGATCTCTGAGTTCAAGGCAAGCGTGGTCCACAGAGTGAGTTCCAGGGTAGCCAAGCTTAGGCAGTGACTGAAACCATTGAGAACGGAATGTTGGTGAAGATATAATTGAATGAGGAGCCCATGTTCCAGCCCCAGCAAGCAGCGGGACTTGACGATTTCAGTCATGTTGTTCTGGCTTTAGAGTCGAGGACAGAAGAAAGAGGTTATGGGATCTCCCTCCACAACTGAGGAAAGCCACTGCGGCCAGGCATGTATGTGGCAGGGGTTTCTCTGCTTGAAGGCCAAGAGACGCCACTGTGTGAAGTTGTGAAGGCGAAGTCTGGATTGCTTTGGAGACCCCACGATGTTGGAGATGCCAGAGCCATGGGATACCTGCCAAGGACAGTGCTAACAGGGAGTGTGACCAGCTCAAGAGAAAGAAGTGTGTTACAGTCAACAAAGCTGAAAGGGACTGGAGATGTTGACATTAGACATGGAGACGCAGAGTTTGGCGTTTTCTCAGAAAGTTCTGGTCTTGTTTTGAAAGGCCCGCTGCCTCTCTGTCTCCCCTCCGCCTATGCTGATGCTGGATGTTCTCTCTGGAGCAGCCGGGAGGGGCTGGAGAGTGCAGCGCGGGCGAGCTGCCGCAGAGCCGCCCTGCCCCCGCCGGCCTCCACTTCCCCCGGCTGCCGTTTTCCCTCCCAAGCCGGTTCACCCAGGCGGGGCTGCCCTGGCACCGCGCCGGGGCTGGGGCCGAGCAGGGAAAGGGCACCCCTCGCCCCCACGCCCCCCCCCGTTGAGAAACACTCCGTCCCAAGGTCTCCGCCCCCAAGGTCAGCCACCTGGGCGCGGAGGGAGGAATCAAGTCTGTTGTACCAGACACCAGACCTTGAGAATATGCTGATCTGGAATGGCTCTGTGCCTCATTTGAACCATCAAATAGAATCCCTGCTCCTAGCTTGCGCCTTTTTCCCTATATAAGGACCCCTTTCCCTTGGCTCGGGGCGCTTGGCCTCAGAAAAGCTAAGTCGCCCCGGGTACCCGCGTCTCCAATAAAGCCTCTTGTTTTTACATCCAGTTCGTGGCCTCGCTGATTCCTGGGTGTGGGGTCTCCCTCTACGAAAGTGCCTCTTCGGGGTCTTTCATTTGGGGGCTCGTCCGGGATCGAGACCCGCCCAGGGACCACCGACCCACGTCTGGGAGGTAAGTGTTGTGCGGATCCGCTGTTTTGTCTTGTCTGGTCTGAGTCTGTCTTGTGAATTGCGCTTGCGTTTGTAGTATACAGCTGTGTACATTTGTAGGCGGATCCGAGGAGGGACTGACGGGTTCGAACTCCCGACCGCGGCTCCAGGAGACGTCCTGGTAGCGTTTGAAGCCCTCTGTGTGAGGGATTTGTATTTTGAACTTGGGAAGCCCTCAGCGTGAGGGATTTGTACTTTGAACTTAGATCTATGACTGGACATTTTCCCAGTCTCTTTGGAGAAGGCCCTCAACTTGAGGGATGTGCAATCTTTACTGGGGACGAAGAAGGAGGGCCCCCTTCTTCGACCCGCCCCCCCAATTCTTTCGACTCTCTGTTGAAACTGCGCTGCGAAAACCTGTTCTGTGTTCTGTGTTGTTTGGCCTTTGTTTTATAATTGATGTGCACAAACGCAAATGAATTACTCTTTGTTCCTCAGCTCGAGCGTATAAACTTATCTGGCCTGATCCGGACATCTAAACGGCCTTAAAGTTATTAAGAACTGTAAAAAGACTTTGATAAAATTTTGATGTTAACTGAGAAATGAAAAAAAATATAGGAGACTTAAATAATAGAGAGGGAAAGGAAAAAGGAAACTTGTCTAAGAATGTCTAAGAGAGTCAGAGAAATGAACTAAAAGGTTATAGAAAATTAAAGCAAGCAAGTCATAGCAGAGAAGATTGTTACAGAAAGTTATGGAGGGTCAAAGCAAGTTGTAAAAGGTCAGAGGAAAGTTGTTAAAAGTCAGAAAAAAGGTTATTATAAGTCAGAGAAAAATGTAAACTGTGCTATGGTTTCTCATGTCTAAAATTTTAACCATATTAAGCTAATTCTGTTTTATATATACTTGTTTTAAAATGTTCATATGACTTGACTGGTCGCCATTTTGCTAAAATTAAAAAAGGAATACTTAAACCGCCATCTTGACTAAAGATGACCGCATGGAAATTAGAGGTACCATCTTAGAAACAAGTTTTTCAATTGAGATTTACAATGTTAATGCTTCTATATATTACAGAAAGACCTTAAGGGAATTTAAATTTCTTTTTAAAACCAGTTTTTTTTAATGTTTGTTTTTATTAATATTTATACTTAAAGAGCTTCAATTTAAAATTATTTTTGAGCAAAGCCTGACAATGTAGTTTTTGTTTTATGAAAGATGCTGATCTATTATAAGATATTACAGTTTATATTTTAGAAATAAATTTAGGATGTTGATAACACACACCTTTAAGCTCAGGATGTTGGTAGCACACACCTTAAGTTTAGAACATTGGTGACACATGCCTTTAATCCCACCACTCGGGAATAAGAGGCAGATAGATCTTTATGGGTTCAAGGCCTGTCTGGTCCGGCAGATCGAATTCCAGGACAGGCTCCAAAGTCACAGAAAAACCCTGCCTAAGAAAGAAGTTAAGCTACTGTTTAAGGAATATAAGGTAGCTCTATGCAGTTTTAAGTTCAGCCGTGCTGTTTCAAACATCTTACTAAGTTAAAACCAGTTACAGTCAGACTAAAAATTATTTACAGAAATAAGACCTTACCTAGCCACCTGTATACTTAATGTATGCTTAAGGCAAGTAATTAAAACAGACAAACAGACCTCTAATGCTTCAGAGATCTTCAGAATATGGCATTTAAATTGTTATCTCTAAAGTTTATAATGTCAGACAGACTGCCAGATCCTGACAATGACCCGAAGATTACAGGCACCTCAGTTCCTGCACCTGGACCAATGAGCAGATGCTCAGATATGAAACCTGCCGCCTGCCAGAACCTGGCCGAGACTGTGGACAAAGCTGCTGGACGCTGGAAAATTGATTGTACCCCTTTGCCTAGACAAAACAAGGTCAGTCTTTTCCATGTCCCTCTTCCACAGAGAGAAAATAAAACCTCTCACAATATAGGCCTGGCGAAGATTGCTGTTCTTTGAGACAGCTGCCTCCAACGGTAATGGAGAAACTTGGATTTGGCTAACTGTATATGGACCTACTTCTAACTGGCTTCTGTCCTTTTTAGTAGATTCGGATAAAATATACCCTTCTCAGATCTCTGAAATATTACTGGTTGTCAGCTTGACAGCATCAGACAGTCAGATCCACTATAGACTAGTCAGTATGTTAGCTGATAAAATAATGACTATCTACTGTTCAGGCACAAGCTCAAGGTTTTTAAGTTTATTTTGGTTGTCATCTAAGTACAAACTTAAAGGGCTTTTCATCAGGCCAAAGGCACCCCTGTCCAATCCATACCTAGCTCTCTGGACAGAAGAAAAATGTACATGCTTATAGCCCAAATCTGTAGTTTTTGCTAGGACTCAAAGTTATAAATATGTTCTTGCTGTTTGAACAGATATCCAGATATCTGCTTTTTCTGCACTGTGGGCTTCTATAAATAAGTTTTAACCTCTGTTCCTAGTTTAAATATGTCTTAAACAGGTTTCTGCTTCTGACAGACATCTGAGTACCAGTTGCTGACTTCAGACTGTTCTAAGTAGACTGCGAACCCTAGACTTGCTATGGATGTGAACTAGTCTGCTGATATGGACACCCCCTATCTCTGCAACAGTGTCTGCTAACCAGAAGCCCCTGATGGATTCCCCGTTGCCTAAATTCCTTTTTGCTTTTGACTAGCATTTCAACCTTCTGGGGTCCCTAACTTCGTCCCAAAGTCAGCAGGAAGCAGTTTGGAAAAGAATTTCGCCGTCCATTCTCCCTGGTTGAAATGCTAAGTCAAAGGGAACTTCCTTGCGTGGGGATGCCAGTACCTATCACTCCCTGATGGGGACTGGGCCCTCCTACTCCCCCTAGCATACCCCTAGGCCATATGGGCTCACACCTTTTTAAAAAAACTTATAAAGACCAGAGGGACCATCCTACCATTCCCCATTCCTACCAGATCGGGGACACTGTCTGGGTCCGGCGTCACCAGACCTCAGCGCCTACCAGTTGTGAAACTGCCATGCAGCACAAGCTCACATTGTCTGAGGTCTCAGGAAAGGGGCTATGCATAGGCAGTACTGGTTTGACCCCCTGCGTCTCTACTACCGTTCTCAATGCCACTATTGACTTTTGTATATTGACAGAACTTTGGCCCAGGGTCACATATCACCAACCTGAATATATTTATAGGGTACTAGAGAAGTCAACCCGACATAAGAGGGAGCCAATATCCTTTACCGTGGCCCTATTATTAGGAGGGATAACAGTGGGGGGCATAGCAGCCGGCATAGGGACCGGAACCATTGCCTTACAGGGAATTAATCATTTTAAGCTTCTACAACAAGCCATGCACACGGATATCCAGGTCCTAGAAGAGTCAGTCAGTGCACTCGAAAAATCCTTAACATCACTCTCTGAGGTGGTCCTGCAGAACAGACGAGGGTTAGATTTATCATTTTTACAGACCATACAGGAATAGTTAGAGACAGCATGGCCAAGCTTAGAGAAAGACCTAACCAGAGACCTTTGAATGAAAGATTTCATTCAGTCACAAGAGAAATGGGGGAATGAAAGGCCCGATGCCTCTCTGTCTCCCCTCCGCCTATGCTGATGCTGGATGTTCTCTCTGGAGCAGCCGGGAGGGGCTGGAGAGTGCAGCTCGGGCGAGCTGCCGCAGAGCCTCCCTGCCCCCGCCGGCCTCCACTTCCCCCGGCTGCCGTTTTCCCTCCCAAGCCGGTTCACCCAGGCGGGGCTGCCCTGGCACCGCGCCGGGGCTGGGGCCGAGCAGGGAAAGGGCACCCCTCGCCCCCACGCCCCCCCCCGTTGAGAAACACTCCGTCCCAAGGTCTCCGCCCCCAAGGTCAGCCACCTGGGCGCGGAGGGAGGAATCAAGTCTGTTGTACCAGACACCAGACCTTGAGAATATGCTGATCTGGAATGGCTCTGTGCCTCATTTGAACCATCAAATAGAATCCCTGCTCCTAGCTTGCGCCTTTTTCCCTATATAAGGACCCCTTTCCCTTGGCTCGGGGCGCTTGGCCTCAGAAAAGCTAAGTCGCCCCGGGTACCCGCGTCTCCAATAAAGCCTCTTGTTTTTACATCCAGTTCGTGGCCTCGCTGATTCCTGGGTGTGGGGTCTCCCTCTACGAAAGTGCCTCTTCGGGGTCTTTCAGTTTTGTATTTTCTCACTATCCCCCCTTCCCCTCCATTTTGGAATGGTAACGAATATCCCATGCTATTATATGTTGGGAGTCTGTGATCTGCTTTTTCCGTTTTGATTTTGCAGGGGATTACAGTTAAGAGACTGCATGAATCTCAGGAGACTTGGACTTTTAAACGAAGCTGAGAGTGTTATAGACTATGGGACTTTTGACGTTGTACTGAACACATTTCTGCTTATGTGAAGGTGACAAGCCCACGAGGGAGGGGAAGTCTGAATAGGAATGGGCCCATAGTCTCGCGTGTTGGAATGCTTTGCCTGTACAACGTGGCACTATTAGGAGGTGTGGCCTTGATGGAGTAGGTGTGGTCTTCTTGGGGGAACTACATCACTGTGGAGGTGGGCTTTGAGGTCTTTCTAAGCTCACCTCCGGTCAGTGGGACAGACAGTTTTTCTTCTGCTGCCTGTGGATCAAGATATAGACCTCTTAGCTCCTCCAGCACGTACCCCTGTACGTACAGCGTCTGCCTGTACGCCACCATGTCCCACCACGATGATAATGGACTAAACCTCTGTAACTATAGGCCACAATTAGATGCTTTCCTTTATAAGAGTTTCCGTGGTCATGGTGTCTCTTCACAGCAATAGAAACCCCAAGACACCGAGGATAACTTTGAGCTTCTGATCTTACCACCACCACCACTACCTCCCAAGCACTGGGGTTGCAAGCACACTCCACACAAGTCTGAACACAGAACACAACTCAACTTTACCTCTGTTTCAGGCATCCAGGCCTGGGCTCTACCAGACTTCATTACTGGAGAGAAAGATGAGCCCTCAGTTATGGGTATTGCTTCCCTAACATTGCCTTTCTCTGGGCCTGTGATCACTGTGTTATTTCCGCCCTGGGTGGCAAGGTCTGCAAGAAAAATCTAACGACAACTTCTTCTTGGTATACTAATTGTCCAAGTTAACCGAGTTTCCAGAGCCTTCCCAGGATGCTGCCAGAAGTGACTGGAAGGAAAGATGTCCTGTGCTCCCTACAGGGGTTAGGGCACAGGACACGGACACTTAAATGTGGGGGACTTGAGATGATGCACTTGAATCTGCCTTTGTTCCAGCAGCAGCAACAACAGAGCCCCGAGGGGTCTAACGTCTAGAAGAAAAGTCCTGGATGCCTACAATTCAAACGACTCCTTTCTTTTAAGGTTCGAAGTTAGGCATGGTGGCTTTTGCCTATAATTCTAGGATACGAGAGGCTGAGGCAACAGAATAGCCGAGAAGTTAAGGCAAGCCTGGGTTACATGTAATGAGTTCCTGGCTAGCCTGGGAACCAAAAGCAAAATAAATAAATAAGAACACAAACTGGAAGGGAATGGAGGGATTTCCCAAGGCATGGCTGCAACCACCTTCAGAGCAGGAGGGAAGAATATCTGAAAAGGGATACAGATGCATCTTTGTGTGAGGAGAACGGCTGATGCACACACAGAGCAGGAGACAAAGGTACAGAGAGCTGAGACAGGCGATCTGGTGGGCAGAACCACAGCAGGAACTCCAGAAACTTGTAGTTAATGGAATATTTATGGTGCACACTTATTAAGAAATAAAAGGAGCTTGGGATAAAGATATCCTTTGTTAGAAAAACACCAGCCAAACGCAAGCCAGAGCGTGCCAGGGGCAGCGAAGCAGCTAGGCCAGAGAGAAGGCTCCCATGTGCTTGCAGCCCCCTTAAAAACCTATCCCTGACAGGCGTGGTCAGGCACGTCTGTAGCCAGCCCTTAGGAGGCATACACTAATCTACCTACTTACATATTTAGCTCGTCCATATAACACACAGCAATTATCTTATTTTTCCACGAGGGATACGGGGTAGCAGTCAGAAAAGAGGTGCGAATGCGGGCGTTGGTGACCCACGCTTTTAATCCCAGCACTCGGGAGGCAGAGGCAGGCGGATCTCTGGGAGTTCCAGGCCAGCCTGGTCTCCAGAGCGAGTGCCAGGATAGGCTCCAAAGCTACACAGAGAAACCCTGTCTCGAAAACAAAACAAAACAAAAGAAAAAAAGGAAAAGAGCTGCAAACATAGGAAAGAGTGCCCAGATCAACCAAAATGACACGCAGAGAGAAAGGAAGACTGGTATACATTGGCATGACAGCAATCTAAGAATGTTTATAAGTGACCCAAAATCCAGCCAAAGAACAAAACAGAAAGCTTTGCAGAAATAGTCAGCTGGGTTCCAAGGGGTTCCCCCTACCTACAGTCTCTACTCCAGTGATCAGACCATAGAAAATCTTAAAATAGACATGGTCTTTTGTAGGGGGCCGTTTCCTGCATGCTCCATTACAATAATGGTGCCTAAAGACACCAAGATGTAAATTACTTCACAGGCGCTGGGTAATCTCCATTCCTTTGATCTCTGCCTATCCCGTGGCTCATTTTGGCCTGAGGAGCTGAAGGCATTCATAGGGTAACACGTCCCAGGCGGCTGGCCAGCCTTTATTAGGGATGGGTTTTCTTGGTTCAGTGTCCCCGCTCTGGTAAGCTTATGCATTAAAAGCTTGTCTGCAGAAGGATCCGAGTGTCCTGCGTGTATTTCTTGCTGGCGAGAAAATACAGCGGGCGCGGGACATATGGTGCCGAAACCCGGGAACATGTGAACATCTCCGGCACCGCGGAGACCCCTGGGCTACAAGGCGGATTCAGAACTGCAGGGTGGTAAATTCGGAGAGGTATGTTTTTTCTGGACTTTGGCTTGGGAATGTTGCTATTTTGGGAGGTTAATATAGAGGCTTCTATGCTTTTACTAGGAGCTATTTTGACTTTTCTCACTGTTGTAGCAATCTTAAAGAAGTCCAGAATTACATATCAGAAACCGAATGTGGTGAGAAATGGGGCGCGCCTAACAATAAAATATAAGGAAAAAGGACCTCCCGGGATGTCTAGTGACAAGGGAGTGAATAATTTGTTAACAACAAATAAGAAAAAAGGACCTCCCGGGATGTCTACTGACAAGGGAGTGTATAAGGAAAAAGGACCTCCCGGGATGTCTACTGACAAGGGAGTGAATAATTTGTTAGATAATTCTGTAAGTAAGTTTAAAGCTTTAAATCTTGATAGCTCTGATGACTCTAAAAGCTCAAGAGATAAAGTTTTAGAGGAAACAGCTCAGCTAGGTGAAAAAGAAACAAAAAAGGAGGGAGAGAAAATAGGGAATAACCGGTCACACCCCGGTAAATTTAAGAGAAATAAAGACTCAAAACCTAGCCTCTGCCCTACAATAAAACTAGAGGCCTTGGAGCTGAGCAGCTCAGACTCTGGGATTTTGGACTCTAGCAAGGAAGCAGAGCTAGAGGAGGAGGCAGCACGATACCACCCCGATAGATATCGGCTGCCAAAAGTGAAAACAAATATGAGGCTATCGCCTGTTAATTCAGCGGGTGTGCTTCCATCAGCACCCCCACTATTTGATACCGACTCCTTTTTACCATCAGAGGAGCGGAGCAAATTACAGATGGCTTTCCCAGTCTTTGATAGGGGAAAAGGCCGTGCCTGCTATTCAACACTTCTTAAAGGCCTGGAATGCCTGTGGCTTTAAAGCCTCATAAACATTAACGCTGGGGGCCATACCGCGGCCAAGCGTCTCACCTCAAAACCTAAAAGGCCAAAAGGAAATGGTAAAATGAAAAGATATCTTAACTGATCTTTGGAGAGGCCCGGATCCTATTCTCATAAGATCCAGGGGAGCTATTGTGTTTTCCCACAGGATGAAGAAAATCCTCTGTGGATCCCAGAAAGACTCAACCCGAAGAACCCCTTCGGACCTTCAAAAGTTGAAACTCCACCCTCTCCCCGGGAGTTGAGAGCCGCTATTGTTATCCAGATTAACTCCTGTCCTTGGCGGAGAGATTGTCACTGCTTAAGGGGTGGGGGTGGGATTGTTTGATGCAGCCGTTTGCGGATTGCTGTTACTTCTGGCTGGTCTGTGAGAAAGGGGTGGGGGTGGAATTGTTTGATGCAGCCGTTTGCGGATTGATGTTACTTCTGGCTGGTCTGTGAGAAAGGGGTGGGGGTGGAATTGTTTGATGCAGCCGTTTGCGGATTGATGTTACTTCTGGCTGGTATGTAAGCTCGAGGGCTCAAACCAAGAGAGATCGCCCAAGCGCTTATATTTTGGCTAACTATGCTTAAGCAATAGGCCGCCGGCCAGACAGCTCTTGCACACCCGGAGCCTAGGCTCATTGCACAGGGTAGAGTGTCTGGTTTGGGCAGCCCAATGAGGGATGCTGAGCAAAGGCATCGCACAGAGTTGCCTAGTATGTAGGCTTCTCTGAGAGGTACGTTGACCTGCATAAGGGTTACCTGCCCGAGTCTTCCCTTTCCCAGAAAAACGGCAGAGGACAGGTCGAGAGTACTTCGGGTCAAGCTAACAGCCTGATGGCGACTCTTGTACACAGTCTTAATGTTTGATTTGGGAAGGTTCAACCTCTGCCTCTATCCCTCAACATATGGGTGACCTATTTGCTTGTAAAAATATAAAGCCTTATCATTAATTAATAAAAAAAGGGGGATATGTAGGGAGCCGTTTCCTGCATGCTCCATTACAATAATGGTGCCTAAAGACACCAAGATGTAAATTACTTCACAGGCGCTGGGTAATCTCCATTCCTTTGATCTCTGCCTATCCCGTGGCTCATTTTGGCCTGAGGAGCTGAAGCCATTCATAGGGTAACACGTCCCAGGCGGCTGGCCAGCCTTTATTAGGGATGGGTTTTCTTGGTTCAGTGTCCCCGCTCTGGTAAGCTTATGCATTAAAAGCTTGTCTGCAGAAGGATCCGAGTGTCCTGCGTGTATTTCGTGCTGGCGAGAAAATACAGCGCGCGGGACAGTCTTTAATCTTTCAAATTACAGTAGACATATAAAAAGTATTCGTTCAACAGAATTGTCTCCAGGTAATGGGCATTTCTGCCATAGGTGGCGCACACCTTTAATCCCAGCACTCGGGAGGCAGTGGCAGGTGGATCTCTGTGTGTTCGAGGCCAGCCTGGTCTATAGAGTGAGTTTCTGGACAGCCAGAGTTGTTACACAGAGAAACTTTGTTGAAAGAAAGGGAGGAAGAGAAACAGATAAAGAGTGTTAGGGGTGCCAAGCATTGGTGGTGCATGCTTTTAATTCCAGCGCTCGGGAGGCAGAGGCAGGTGGATCTCTGTGAGTTCAAGGCCAGCCTAGAGCGAATTCCAGCACAGCCTCCAAAGCCACAGAGAAACCCTGTCTCGAAAAAAAAAATGTTGGGGAATATTATGTTGTGTGTGGCTTTTGTTTCTGTTGCATTTGTTTAACTCTGTGTTACTGTGCCTTATATCTAAAACACCTGATGATCTAGTAAAGAGCTGAATGGCCAATGGCTAGGCAGGAGAGAGTAATAGGTGGGACTGGCAGTAAGAGGATAAATATGAGAAGGATTCTGGGCAAAAAAGGATCTGAGGATCAGGGAATGAGAAAGGGAGGACCAACCATCCAGCTACACAGCCGGATGGAGGAGGAAGGAAAGAAAAAGTATACACAAGTAGGGAAAGATAAAAACCCCAAGGCCAAAGATAGATGGGTTAATTTAAGTGAAGAAAAGCTGGAGAGAAACAAGCCAATCTAAGGCCAGGCCTTCATAAACTAAGAATAAGCCTCTGTGTGTGTGATTTATTTGGGAGCTGGGTGGTGGGCTCCCCAAAGAGTCAAAAAGA
>NC_048602.1:7986928-8076928 GCF_003668045.3 Cricetulus griseus | reverse complement strand
GAGCTTAGACACACACATCATCTTGAAGGCAGTCAGGTGCCTTGAACATTTCCATGGCTCCTTTCCCATTCTTGAGTCCTTTCCCTTGTTTCTCCATCTTTTTGTTTTGTTTTGTTTTGTTTTTGAGACAGGGTTTCTCTGTGGCTTTGGAGGCTGTCCAGGAACTAGCACTTGTAGACCAGGCTGGTCTTGAACTCACAGAGATCCACCTGCTTCTGCCTCCCTAGTGCTTGGATTAAAGGCGTGCGCCACCACCGCCCAGCTGTTTCTCCAACTTGAATGCTTCCCCATTTCACTCTGCTGTGTCTGTGGTTTCAGGGCGCAGTGACATTTGGGGATGTGGCTGTTGACTTCTCTGAGGAGGAATGGGCCTGCCTGGATTCTGCTCAGAGGGCCTTCTACAGGGACCTGATGTTGGAGACCTACAGCAACCTGGTCACAGTGGGTAAGGCCATCTGTCCCCAGGAGTGGGGGACGTGTCCTCTACACTGTTGGCTTTCCTCACTCTGAGTGTAAAGACAGGGCCATCTTTCCTGTGGTAGCTGCAGCTGGGCTTGGTGACCCATTCCAGTCATTCCTTCACTCAGAAGGCTGAAGAAGGAACACTGCTGTGAGTTCAAGGTCACCCTCAGATACATAGTGAGTTCCAGGATAACCTTGCCTACAGGGTGAGGCCCAGTTTCACACAAAACAAAATAAATAAACTAAATGAAATAAATGAGGAAACAAATCAGCAAATAGAATTAAGGGCTACAGAGATAATTTGGTGTTTAAGAGAAGTAGGTCCTCTGCAAGAGGCTCCATTCCCAGGCCAACCAGTTAGCTCACAGCCATCTGTGACTCCAGTTGCAGGGGATCTGGTGCGATCTTGTGGCCTCCATGGGGACCGTGCATGCATACGGTACTCAGATGTACATGTGGACAGACCCATGGGCATAAAATAAAATCAATTTAAATTGATAGAATTGTAAAGCTGTAGCTGTAGCGCCTCCTTCCCAAGGGAATAATGTGGTATTTCCTTGGTTGAGACAGGAACTTCATAGAGCACCTGTTGTTTGTCCAGATCCTCTCAGTGAGTTCTGGGTTCAGAGAGAGACCCTGTCTCAAAAACAAAAGTGGGGAGCCATCAAAGATGACCCCTCACACTGCTCTCTGGCCTGTACACACACACACACACACACACACACACGCACGTGTGCCTACACACACTTGTGCCTAGACCCTCATAAAAACATAGGCACACTATCCATGCATGCATGCACAACTAAATAAAAGAGCCTTTATGATTTACTTAGTAATGGATCACTAGAATCGATTCAAAACAGAAGTGGAGCCATTCTGTTTCCTCAGTGAGCACTTTCTTCACATGCTTTGGTGTGGATGCTTCAGGCGGTGAGTTTGTCATTTCGTTGAGCATATCTGTACGCAGGAGGTGTACATGTGAAAAAAGGCAGCGTAAGTAACAGTATAGCAATTTTTATTGCTGGGGACGTAAGTCAATGGTAGAGCACTTGCCCAGCATGCTCAAGGACCTAGTTCCATCCCCAGCATTGCTAAGTAATAAATGGAAATTAAAAAAAAAATTTTGTGTTACTATGGGTCAGAAAATATTCAAAGTGTTTGGATATACTATTTCATCTAAGTATCAACCCTATCCAATAGATATCATCAACTCAATCTAAATTTTATTATTTATTATTATTATTATTAATTGCTTTTTTAAGGCCAGATCTCATGTAGCTCAGGCTGACTTTAGACTTACCTTGAAACTAAAGCCAGCCTTGAACTTCTGATAACCCTGCTTGCACTTCCCAAGTGTTGTGATTACATGTATGTTCAGATGGGAACATTGCACATAGAATCTAGGGGGACTTGCCTAAATAAATGGCCTAACTAGTGAGCTGCAGAGATGGGGTTTACATGAGACAGTGTAGCCTAAGGGTTCTTGTTCTTACCCAGGATGTATACTTTCCTCTTATATGACAAGCCCTGATCTGTATTTAAATGAGATTAGCCTCCTTCCCATTTTCCCCGGGACAAGAGTCTTGCTATGTAGCACAGATTGGTCTAGCTCGTTCCCCCAGCTGTTGGGCTTACAGGCATGATCCACTATGCCAAGCTGTGTAGACCTTTATAATAAATAAGTCTGTATTTTTAGAGATCTGCACAGGCAGCTCATGGTGGGACATACTCTTAATCCCAGCATTTGGGAGGCAGAGGCAGGCAGATCAAGGTTAATTCAAGGCCAGCCTGGTCTACATATCAAATTCCCACACCTATCGGTATAATTAGAGAGACCCAGTTTCAAAGAAACCAAAAAGATTACCACATGTGTCCTTTTTTTTTTTTTTTTTTTTTCCTTTCTTTTAAGTGGGAAGCTCCATTTCCAAACCTGATCTGATCACCTTATTAGAGCAAGAGAGAGAGCCCTGGATGGTGGTGAAGGAAGGCACAAACAGGCCCAGCCCAGGTGAGTAAGAGGAAGAGGGGGCTCCAGCATGGGCAGACACAGCATGTGGTCAGAGAGTCAACCTGACAGTGGGTTGACACACTTCCTTCAGAGTGCCAAGACCTGTTGAAGAACACGGCTGAGACCTGGGAAGGACGTCACGGTCATAGCAAATGCTGTCACAGGGGCTTCGAGTTCATGAGTCACTAAGTTGTTCTCATCTTCCTCCCTCTTGCTGGAGCAGTTACCCTCTTTCTGTCATTTTTAATGTATTTTATTATTGGTTGTGTGTGTGCACATGTGTGCAGGTTCCCAAAGAGGCCATAAGAGAGTGTCAGATGCCCTGCTCGTACTCAAACCCAGGTCCTCTGGAAGAGCCATCTTAATGGCTGATCCAATGATAAGATACTTTGAACACCAGTGAACACAGTACTCCAATGAGGCATAGCAAACATTTTAATTCTGTATCTTCAGTCACTCTAATCAAGGCATGATGGTATAGCCTATGCTTCTCACTGGGAGAGGCAGATCTCTTGTGTTGCTAACACTCAGCCTAGTTTACCTGTCAAGCTCTAGGCAAATGAGAGACCCTGACTCAAAAAGAGGAGACGGACAGGCCAATGGGACAGCATGTGAGTGCACTCTCAACCCAGCCTTCTGCCCAGCTTTGCATGGGGCCTGTGGTGATGCCTCCTGACCACATTTGGGACTAACTGGAACCCAAGCCTCTGGGTTTACCCATGAGAAAGTTTTTCTTAATTAAGTCATTTGAATCGAGAAGACCCACCTTAAATCTGGGCCCCGCCTTCTGGTGGCCGCCTGTGCAAAGGGTGTGAGAGAAGGAAGGCCTTGCCTTTTGCCTGCTTCCCTCACTCTGCTGGCAAGTCCATTCCTTCACTGGCAGGAGAGCCTGCCTCTTCAGAGTCCAGCATGTACCTCAGGCCTGTGGGGACATCCAGCCTCAAGGCGTGAACAGAGTGAACAACCACTGGATTCTTGCACTTTGTGTTGTTAGACAGGCAGTGTTGGGCTTGCTGGACCACAGCCTGTAAGCCACTCTCATAAGTCCATATATATAGAATGATCACTTCTGTTCCTCTAGAGAACCCTGACTAACAAGGGCACTTATCTGTAATGCCAGGGTTGGGGAGGTGGAAGCAGGAAGATGAGAACTTCAAAGTTATCCTCAGCTGCGTACTGAGCTTGAGGCCAGCCTAGGTGACAGACCATCTCAAAACATAGATGGGCTGGAGAGCTGGTACAGTGGTTAAGAGCACTTGCTGCTCATACAGAGGCCCCAGGCTTTGCTTCCATTACCCACTGGGTTTCTAGCTCCCACATGGAGGCTTGCAACTGCCTGTACCTCTAATTCCAAGTGATCTGGTCCTCTTTTTTTTTGGCTTCCTTGGGCACCAGGCATGCAAATTTTATATACGCATACATGCAGGCACTCACAGAAACATGTAAAAATGAAAATCATCATTAAAAAATAAAAAATTCAACCAAATTACCACCTCACCACAGCCTCTCCCAAGAAAACAGCTTTAAAAAATATCTAAATGTACTGACTATAAACGGTTTTCCTTGTGTCCTGTGTTTATGTATACAACTACATTTTTAAACACTTTTTTGAACTGTTTGATTGTGAGTCATTGATTTGATAGTTGATACCAAGTATTTCATGCCTGCCCTAGTAAGGTATTATCCACAATGCCTTTCCGTCAATCCTAATTAATCTAAAACACCCTATTACTCTCGTACTAATAACACTATCTTTTCAGGAGGATCTCCAGAGGGAGTTTTCTTTATGGGTTTTCCATTTTAAATAACATTATGGGGTTGATTTTGGCTTTTTGGACTTTTAGTGTTCAACTTCTTTTTTTTTTTTAAGATTTTATTTATTTATTATGTATACAACATTCTGCTTCCATGTCTATCTGCACACCAGAAGAGGGCACCAGATCTCATAACGGATGGTTGTGAGCCACCATGTGGTTGCTGGGAATTGAACTCAGGACCTCTGGAAGAGCAGTCGGTGCTCTTAACCTCTGAGCCATCTCTCTAGCCAAGGTTTCAGGTTCTTGATCACTCAACCAGTGTTAGGAATGAGTTCCGTCTCATGGAGTGGGCCTTAATCAAATCACATATTGATTCTTTACTCCCGCAAACTTTGTGCCGCTGCGGGCATGATATAGCTTGCAAAAAAAAAAAAAAAAAAAAGACTACATTCAAGGGTTTGTGGCTGGCTTGGTGTTTAATTTTCTCTTCTGGTAGTATGTAGAATATCATTCTGTACCAAAGACACTGGAAATATGGGCGGATGCTGTGTTCATTAAGCTATGTAGGTGTTGTCCTCAGCTTTGTGGTCTTACCATCAGTTTGTGGCAACAGCCTGCATTGTTTGGGGTTCCCCATTGTACCCCTCTGGCCAACAGGTCAGTTAGGTGTAAGCCAACTCTGGCACTGGAAGCCTCATTTGGTGACAAGAGATGATCAGTTGGGGTTTTGTCTCCCCATTATTTGTCTACTTCAGTTAGTTAGCCTTCATATATGTGTATATTTTAGGAAGTTTCTACTGTATTAGATTTCCATACTAGCCCTCAATTGGCCCTAAAGTTGAAGTACCTCTCCTCATATTTCCTCCCTCCCCCCCTTTCCATTTGATCCTCTCATTCCAACTCTCCATCCATCCATAACTGTCTATTTGCCTTTTCTAATGAAATCTATACCCCCAAACCCTTCGGTTCTATGTAGTGTGGCTTTATTGATTTAACAGCTATTATCATAGAAGTAAATACATACCATCATACCATACCATTTTTGTCTTTCTGGACCTATAATACCCTACTCATAATGTTTTTTGTTTTTTGTTTTTTTTTTTTCATAGTTCCATCCATTTACTTTTGAATTTCATGATTTCATTTGTTTGTTTGTTTTGAGACAGGATTTCTCTGTATAACAGCTCTGGGTGTCTTGGAACTCTCTTTGTAAACCAGGCTGATCTCGAACTCACAGAGGTCCACCTGCCTCTGCCTCCTGAGATTAAAGATGTGTGCCACCACCATGTGGCATGATTCCACTTTTTTAATAGCTGAGAAATACTGTGCTATGTAAATGCGCCCCATTTTTATTATCCATACTTCTTTTTTTTTTTAAAAAAAGATTTTATTTATTATGTAGACAACATTCTGCTTCCATGTATACCTGCACACCAGAAGAGGGCACCAGATCTCATAACGGATGGCTGTGAGCCACCATGTGGTTGCTGGGAATTGAACTCAGGACCTCTGGAAGAGCAGTCGGTGCTCTTAACCTCTGAGCCATCTCTCCGGCCCCTATTATCCATACTTCTGTTGAAGGACATCTAGGTTGTTTCCAATTTCTGGCTACTAACAATAGAGCAGCAATAGCCATGTTTGAGTAAGTGTCTCTGGTCGGATGAAGTCCTTTGGCTATATGCCCAGTGGGAGAGCCGGATCTGGAGGTAGATTGATGCTGACCTTCCCGAGGACCCACAACACAGGTTTCCATAGTAGCTGGAAACGTTTGCACTCCCACCAGCAGTGGCTGCGTGTTCTGCTTGCTCCACATACTGCCCCCATGAGTGGTCCTGTGTTTTATTGATCTTAGCATCCTGACTGTGTAAGATGAAAGCTCAAAGTAATTTTGATTTGCATTTCCCTGATGGCCAAGGATGTTGAACGCTTTTTTAAGTGTTTCTCAGCCACTTGCGTTTCCTCTTTTGATACTTCTCTGTTTAGACCTGCACCCCATTTTTAAATTGGGTTATTTGGTTTTTTTATGTCTAGTTTTTTTGAGTTCTTTCTATGTTTTCGATATTAGCCCTCTATCAGGTTTGTAGTTGATAAGCTTTTCCCAGCCTGTAGGCTGCCGCTTTGAGTGACAGTGTCCTCTGATGTGCAGAAGCCTTTCAGTTTCATAAGGCCCCGTGGATTACTTGTTGGCCTTTTTGCCTGTGCTAATGGTGTTCTCTTCACTAAATCTTTTCCTGTGCTGATGAGTTCAAGGCCACCCCCCCACTTTCTCTTCTATCAGGTTCAGTGTATCTGCTTTTATAGTAAGGTCTTTGAGTCATTTGGAGTTTTGTGCAGGGTGGTTAAGTATGGATCTATTTGCATTCTTGTACATGCTGCTGTCATTTTTGACCAGCACCATTTGTTAAAGATGCTGTCTTTTTTCCAGTATGAATTTCTGGCTTCTTTATCAACAACCCGGTGTCCATGGGTATGTGGGTTGATGTCTAGGTCTTCAATTTGATTCCCTTGATTCCTTGTCTGGTGTTTTTTAACATTTTATTTATTTATTATGTATACGGTCTTCTGCCTGCATGCCAGCAGAGGGCACCAGATCTCGTTCAAGGTGGTTGTGAGCCACCATGTGGTAGCTGGGAATTGAACTCTGGAAGAACAGTCAGTACTCTTAACTGCTGAGCCATCTCTCCAGCCCAATTTGTCTGTCTTTATGTCAGTGTCAAACTGTTGTTACTATAGCTCTATACTACCAACTTGAGATTGGGGATGGTGATACCTCCTATAGTTCTCTTATTATTCAGGATTTCTGTTTCTCTCTCTCTCTCTCTCTCTCTCTCTCTCTCTCTCTCTCTCTCTCTTCTCTGTTGTTATCCTGGGTTTTTTGTGTTCACATAAGAAGATGAAAGTTGGCTTTTTTTTTTTTTTTTTTTTTTTTGGTTTTTTGGAGACAGGGTTTCTCTGTGGCTTTGGAGGCTGTCCTGGAACTCGCTCTTGTAGACCAGGCTGGTCTTGAATGAAAGTTGGCTTCTTATTATCTGTAAATAATTAATTGTGATATTTTGAAGATGATTTCACTGAACTTATAGCTTGCTTGTGGTGTAATGGTCATGTTTACTATATTAGCTCTGCCAAGCCATTAGCATGGGAGAGCTTTCCCATGTTTTATGTTTTTATCATACAAGTCTTTCAGTTCCTTGGTTAGAGTTACCTCAAGATATTGTATATTAGTTGAGGCTATTGTGGTGAAAGGTGTTATTTCCCTGATTTTTTTTTTTTTCTCTTTCTCAGTCCGTTTGTCGTTTGTACGTAGGTGGTGTCTTAGGGTTTGTATTGCTATAGGAGACACTGTGCCCATGGCAACTCTCATAAAGGAAAACATTTAATTGAGGTGGTGGCTTTCAGTTTCAGAGGCTCAGTGCATTACAGTCATGGTGGGACATGCAGCTGGGAGTATGGCAGTGTGCATGGTAGCTGAGAGTTCTACAACTACCTGCAGGTAACAAGAATTGAACTGAGACACTGGGTGTGCCTTGAACATAAATGAGATCTCACAGCTCACCCCATAATGACACAGTTCCTCCAATGAGGCCACCCCCAGGCCAACAAAGACACACCTCCTAATAGTGCCACTCCCTTTGGGGACCGGTTACCAATTATTGTGAGTTGGATGTGTTTATCAGCTGTAGGAGTTCCCTGATGGAATCTTCGGGGTCACTTATGTATACTGTTGTATCATCTGCAAATTAATATACTTTGACCTCAGTTTGAATGCCCTTGATCTCCTTCAATTGTCTCTTATTTTTCTAGCAAACATTTCAAGGACTCTAGTGAATAGCTATGGAGAGAGTGGACAACCTTGTCTTGTTCTGGACTTTGTGGAATTGCTTTGAATTCCTTTGTATTTAAGTTGATGCTGGCCCTGGGATTGCCGTACACTGTTTTTTTATGTTGAAATATGTTCCTTGTATTCCTAGCCTCAAACTCAGAGATCACCCTGTTTCTGCCTCCCAAGTGCTGGGATTAAAGGTGTGTGCCACCACCCGGCCCTCCAGGACTCTTTTTTTTTTTTTCTTATTTTTTTTTTTTTATTAGTTCAAATTAGGAACAAGCTTGCTTCACATGTCAGTCCATTCTCCCTCTCCCTCCCCTCCCCGCCTCCAGGACTCTCATCATGGGGCAGTGTTGAATGTTGTCAAAGACCTTTTCTGCAGATAATGAGATGATCCTGTGGCCTTTGTCTTTCAGTTTTATAAGGTGGATTGTATTTCTCAATTTGCGTATGTTGAATAATCCCTTCCTCTCTGGGATGAAGCCTGCTTGATCATGGTGGGTGATCTTTTTTGATCATTTGCAAGTATTTTATTGAGAACTTTTGCATCTATATTCATTAAGGAAATGTGTCTATAGTTTGTTGGGTCTTTATGAGATTTTGGTATCAGAGTGCCTATGGCCTCAAAAAAAAAAAAAAAAAAAACTGGACTGTGCTCCTTCTGTGTTTATTTTGAGGAGTAATTTGAGGTATATTGGCCTGAACTCTTCTGTGAAAGTCTGATAAAATTCTGCACTAAAACCACCTGGCCTTGGGCTTTTTTGGGGGGTGGGGTTGGAAGACTTTTAATGACTGATTCTCTTTCACCAGAGGCTATAGGTCTGTTTAAGTTGTTTACCTGTTCTTGTTCTAACTTTGGTAAGTGGTATGTACTGGGAAACTCATCCATTACTTTTAGATTTTCCAATTTGGTAGAGTAAAGCTTTTGTCTTATGTCCTACTGATTTGCTGGATTCCCTTTCTGTCTGTTTTTATGTCCTGCTTTTATCTCAAATACTGTTCATCGGATCTTCTTTTCTCTGCCTTTTGGGTAATTTGGCTAATGGTTTGGAACTCTTACTGACTTTCTCAAGAACCAACTCTTTGTTTCATTGGTTTTTTTTTTCTTATAGTTATTGTTTCTATTTTATTGATTTCAGTCCCGAGTTTATTTCTTAATTTTGTCTTTTTTTTGTTCTAGAGCTTTCAACTGTGGTGTTAAGTTGGCGTATAGATCCTCTCTAATTTCTTTATGTTGGTACATAGTTGTATGACATTTAATATTCTTTCTTTGTCCTGTACATTTAATGTCTTATTAATGTTTATGTGGTCCATTTATTTGGTGTTTTGTATGCTTCTTCTGCCTTGATAGGCATTATATTCTTTAGATTAGGGGGATTTTCTTGTGTGATTTTGTTGAAAATATCTCCCGTGCCTTTCGCCTGGGTCTCTTCTCCTTCCTCTGTTGTTATCCCTAGATTTGGTCTTTTCATGTGTTCCAGATCTCTTGGATGATCTATGCAGGAATGTTTTTAGCCTTACCATTTTCTTTGACTGAGGTATCTGTTTCTTCTATTCTGTCTTCAACGCCAGCATTTTCTCTAACATCTCTTGTTATTCTGTTCGTGAGGCTTGCCTCCGAGGTTCCTTTTCTAGTCCCCAACCTTTTCATTTCCAAATTTTCCTCAGTTTGGGTTTTCTTTATTGATTCTGTATCTACTTTCAGATCTTGTACTGTTTGAATCATATCTTCCCACCGTGTTTTCATAGATTTCTTTTGAGGCATTTCTTCTTTTCCTCTTTAACAACCTCTGTTATATTTATAAAGCCCATTTGAATGCATTTCTCTTGTTCTTCAGCTGTCTTGCAATACTCAGGTCCTGCTGTAGTAGGGGTGTTGGACTTTAGTGCAGACATACCACAGTGGTTGTCACTGTGTTTTTCCACTGGCAGCCAGGCATCTGGATTTGGGAAGATTGTAACTCTCGGTGCTGGTATCTGGTCTTGTCTTTGTTGGGTGAGTGTTTTGTTTCTTGGTTTCTGGTACCCTCTCTGGTTCTTCGGAGAGTGTGGGGCTGTGTTTTTGGTAGGGAATTCCTTTGGGATCCTGATAGGTGTGGCCACTGGGGTTCCAGGTAAAATGTGTTTCGAGGTATCGGGAGCTGACACTTAGTAATGGGGGGGGGTTGTTGAAGGGTCCCCTAGGAGGGAGGAAAGCAGTCATTCCACTAGGGTCTGCTTAGTCCCCTAGGAATGAGGTCAGAGAGTGAGGAGATGCTACAGGTAGTCTGCTACAGAGCTGGGTTTGGGACTGGGGATTGGCCTTGGAGGAGTGGAGAGAGGGGTGAAGATCTGCAGATTATTAACCTACTGTTTCCCTGCACTTGGTGACCTGTGGCTTTCCAGGGGATCTCTGGTGGAGTTGTGGGTTGGGATAAAGCAGTGACTGGGGAGAAGGAAGTTAGGGGGTTTGGATCTGAGTGACCAGCTATACGTGGGGACAGGGATGAAGGGCAGGCCGCAGCAGGTGGTCTGCTGTAGATCTAGGAATGAGACTGGGGATTAGGTTGGGAGGAAATGGGAGAATAGATAACCGTCTACAATTACCATACCAGTTTCCCTGGCCAGAGATCCTTAGTTTTCTTTAAAAGTCTAATGTATCATCTCCCCTTTCTTTCTCCCCGCCACACGCACACCCAGACAGACAGTCTCCCTATGTAGTTTGTCACCTCTGACTGCCTGTTACTGGGGTCATTGCCATTGTGGACCACCACCATCACCACCACAGACTTTTACTCCCTTCTTTTTTTTTTTTTTCTTTTTTTTACAATTCCAGGCCTTGACCAGTGTTTTTAATGCATGACAGATAGTTTGTTCAAAAACCACCAACTCCTGTGTATTTCCTATAGTATGCATAAAGCACCTAAGATTATTTTAGTACAGATTGTCTTAATCTCTTTAAGCAGACATGCTTTCTCATTTCCAACCTGTTCCGCAGTGTACTGTCTCGTATAAACCTCTCTCTCTCTCTCTCTCTCTCTCTTTGCTATTGGTGAGCTCAGAAAATACTGAGTTGGGCCATTGATTGAATGGATTTTGTCTGTGTTTGTGGTTTGTGTCACAGGAAAATAAAATAGTCTTGCTTTCCCATTTCTTTCAGATTTGGAGTCAGATTGTGAAGCTCAAAAACGATCTCCAGGCAATCATAATATAAATCCATCCAAAGAGAGCATAAAACATATAAGTAAAACTTCTGACCTCCAGGGCTCCAGTGTTAGTCATGGCCCCAACTCCAGGACATTCAAGGGACTACAGACTTGTCAAGCAGGAAACGATGAACAAGGAAACAAGGAAACAATGCCCTCTTACCCCAGACAGCGTCTGACTCACAACACAGAAAAGGCGTATGAATGTAAAGAATGTGGGCAGTACTTTGGTTGTAGTTCAACTCTTATTCAGCATCAGAGTGTTCATACTGAAGAGAGACCCTATGAATGTCAGGAATGTGGGAAAACCTTCAGACTCCACCAACAACTTACAAGACATCAGAAATCGCACAGTGGTGAGAAGCCTTTTGAATGCAAGGAGTGTGGGAAAACCTTCAGACTCCCCTACCTTCTTATAAGACATCAGACATCGCACAGTGCTGAGAGACCTTTTGAATGCAAGGAATGTGGTGAATCTTTCAAGCGTAAATCCAGTCTTTCGCAACATAGGGTTATTCATTCTGTTGTGAAACTATATGAATCTAATGAGTATGGAAAGGCCTCTAATTGTCAGTCAGACTTCATGGAACAACAGAAAACTCATTCTGGTGAGAAACCCTTGCAGTGTAAGGAATGCAAGAAGGCCTTCACTGTACTAGCAAAGCTCATCACTCGGACCAAGAACAAGCATCCTGGAGAGAAATCCTTTCATTGTAAACAGTGTGGCAAGGTACTCAGTAATGGCTTATACTTTGAGCAGCACCAGAGTGTTCAGACAGGTGAGAAACCCTTTGGGTGTAATGTGTGTGAGAAGGCGTCTAGGCTTCAGTCATACCTCTCTGAGCATCAGAAAACTCACACTGATGAGAAACCTTTCAAGTGTAAGCTGTGTGGGTCAGCCTTCAGACGTAAGTACCACCTTACTGAACATCAGGGCATTCATACCGATGAGAAACCCTATCAGTGCAAGGACTGTGGGAAATACTTTCGTCGACGTTCGAATTTTACTGTGCATCAGAGTATCCACACTAATGTGAAACCTTTCAAGTGTAAACTCTGTGGGGCAGCCTTCAGACTTCAGTCTCTACTTACCCAACATCACAGAATTCATACCGATGAGAGACCTTACCATTGCAAAGAATGTGGGAAAAACTTCCGTCGACGTTCAAATTTTACTGAGCATCAGAGTATCCACTCTGGAAAGAAACCCTTTGAGTGTAAGCAATGTGGGAAAGTCTTCAGACTTAATATCCATCTCATTCGCCACCAGAGATTTCATAGTGGCGAGAGAGCTTTTGAATGTACGGAGTGTGGAGAGGCCTTTCGTCTTCGTGCCCACCTTAAGAGCCATAAAATAATTCATTCAAATGAAAAACTGTTTGAATGTGAGGAATGTGGGAAGTCCTTCAAGCGTGTCTCCACCCTTGTCCAACATAGGAATATTCATGCTGGTGTGAAACCATTTGAATGCAACGAGTGTGGGAAAGCCTTTAATCGGCGCTCAAACCTCACACAACATCAGAAAATTCATTCTGGTGAGAGACCCTTTCAGTGCAAGCATTGTGGGAAGGCCTTCACTGTTCTGGCACAGCTCACTCGCCACCAGAACATTCATACTGGAAAGAAATCATTTGAATGTGAGCAGTGTGGGTCAGCTTTCAGACTTCATTACCAACTTACTCAGCATCAGAAAATCCATACTGATATCAAACCCTATCAGTGCAAGGTATGTGGGAAAGGCTTTGTTCGTGGTACAGGCCTTAGAATTCATGAGAAAACCCATACCGGTGATAAGCCCTTTCTATGTAAGGAATGTGGGAAGTCCTTCCGAATTCAGACGGAACTTACCCAACATCAGAGAACTCATACTGATATCAAACCCTACCAGTGCAAGCAATGTGGAAAGGGCTTTGCTCGTGGTAGAGGACTTCGACTTCACGAGAAAATCCACACTGGTGAGAAGCCCTTTCGGTGTTCAGAATGCAGGCAAACCTTTCGATATCATTACCAATTTCTTGGACATGTTAGAATGCATGCTGGCAAGAATCCTTATGAATGAAAGAATGTGGGAGCTACGTTACTCGTGATGGATACCTTAAAGCACATCAGAGAATCCACACTGGTGAGGAACCTTACCAATGTTAAAAATGTGAAAAGCCCTTTAGTTGAAAATCAAGCTTAGTTTGGCATGCTTAAGTTCATATTAGTCAAAAGCCTTATGGATGTAAAGAATGTGGAAAGGCCTTTAGCATTGAGTCTAAGCTAGTTAGTTGTATATCAGAGAATTCATTATGGTTAAAAAAAAAAAACATTAATGGAAGAATTGTGGGGAAATAATCTAGATTTAGTTGCGTCTTCATAAGCACAGTGGATAAATCATTCTGGTATCAAACCCTGTCACTGTAAAGTAGACTTCAATTGGAGCTCAGACCTTCAACATAAAGAAATCCATGCTGGTGTGAAACCCTATGAATGCAAGGAATGTGGAATTCATAGAATTAACTTCTCTAAAACCTCATGAGAGAGTCCATATAGATCTGAAACCTCATGAATGTAAAGAATGGGAAATCCTTTATTGTAAATGGCAAGTTTATGCTACAACAGAAAATACCCACTCCCCAGGAGTCCTGTGCATGTAAAGACTATAAACAATTCTGTGTATCAGAGTACTCGTACTGGCAAGACTGCAACGGAAAAGTATGTGGAAAGAACTTTAATTTGCCCTAGAATGAAATGTCAAGGATCCTTGATATCAAGGATCTCTCTGCAAATGAGAATGCGGGAAGTTTGTCTGTCATGGGTGATGCTCTGTTGAGAATTGTGTGTGAATGTCAGAAGTATAGGACGGCCATCATGTTCTTGATTCACTCTCGTCTTGTTCATTGTATAAACATAATTCCCATAATCCCTCAAACACTACTCTCCCAGGACAGTCGACTTAGAGAGAGCTGTTATTGGAACTAGGTTTATCTGAGGCTCCTTCCTTGTCACCACTCATGTTCCATGGCTCCTGTCATAGTCGACTGAACATTTACTTTCTTTGTGTATAATTTGTTAGTGGCAAGCACAGTACCGGCCAAAGTTGTGGGGGGAAAGGGTCGTTATAAATAATAAAAATCTTGAAAGAATATTTGGCTCATTCCCATGTTTTGTAAAATAGCTTTTATATTGTTCTCCATTTATTGGCATTACTGTAACTCATATGAGAGGCAAAAGTGTATTGCAGATAGTTTAGGAAAAAATGCATTCATCCACTGTTAAATTTAAAAGAACATTTTTGGATAAAATCTGGTGGATGAAAAGGAACAAAGAAGGATCTTTATTGTAAATCCATTACTTAAATATTTGTGTGGAGATGTTCAAAACAGCTGTTCTGAAATAAGTCCTTTTCAAAGGAGTTAAACCCATAAATATTTGAGAGGGTAATACCCTGTAATTTATGCTCTCTGCCCTGATGTAAAGATAAACTATACATTTGTGACAGGGCAAGAATTTGTCTTCTTTGATGGAGACTTGTGGAAAATTACCCAAAACTGTACTCAGAGCCTGAGGTCCAGATGCCCCTGCTAATTTATCTTGACTTACATTAAACTATCTGTACGTACAAACATCTCCGTCCACATAAATGCTTATCTTGGCTTCTGTTAATCTGCCTGCTTGGGCAAAAGCTCCCCATTCAGCTGTTGAGCAGGATGACAGGACGTGGTTTTTGCTCTAATTGCTTGGAACTACACTTGTAGTCCCAGGCCACTGAAATAGACTCAGTTAGCTATAAACTGTCTGAGTGGTCTTCTCTGGTGGGCTCCCCATAAAAAATTAACAAAAGCAGCCAAATCGAAACCACTTATGGTCAACAACACACTTTTGTATCCTCTCCTAGATTCAAAATTGTTAACATTCCTATTTCCATCCTGTATGTATGGGTATTTGGGGCTGTACTGTTAAGAATACATTTAGAGTGGGGTGAGGTACTGCATGCCTGGAACCCAATAATTGGAAAGCCAAGGCAGAAAGATCAAGAGTTGGAGGCAAACCTAGCTACATAGTGATTTCAAGTCCAACTTTAGCTGTATAGAGACCCTTTATTTAAAAACTAGTAGTCTGGCTGAAGAGATGGCTCAGAGGTTAAGAGCACTGACTGCTCTTCCAGAAGTCCTGAGTTCAATTCCCAGCAACCACATGGTGGCTCACAACCATCCGTTGTGAGACCTGGTGCCCTCTTCTGGTGTGCAGATAGACATGGAAGCAGAATGTTGTATACATACTAAATAAATAAAATCTTAAAAAAAAAGAAAAGCAAATACATCTGGTTCGCAAAAGAACACAGTCTGGTGGATGTGGGCGTGCTACAACTGGTCCCCATCCACTTTGTCATCTGATAGATGCTGGAATCTGTCCAAATTCTCAGCAGATCAGGGCCATGGGAATGTGATCTGAAAACTGCAGTTGCCTCCCTGTGTGCCCAAATGGGGACTTCCCAGCACTCCCACCCAGGAGCCCAGCTCATTGGCACTTCCTTCTCTGAAGCCTCACCCCCAAGCCAGGGCTGTCTGTATCGTCCACCAGGAAACCTCCATCCTAATAGCTGTGTGGGGAGAAGACCCTTGAGGTGAGTGACAGACACCAGAGAGCTTGTAGCCCTTTGCATCTGGCTTCTGGGCCTTTGTGCGTGTGTCCCTGGGAGAGTGGTTCCCACTGTGCCTCTGCAAAATGGCTGTGTGTGTTCTGAATGTGACACAAGGAGCAGCGAGGGGAGACGTCTAAGACCACATACTGTTAGTCCCTTGGAGAAGTACTTGTCTTACTTCATGTAGCAAAATATTTGCTCTTCCCCTCCTAAAAAAGTCAGTTCTAATGAAGGGCCCTGGTCCCCACCCAGCCCCTGCTTTGGCAGCCATGACAGGCTGCAGAAAACATCCAGCAAGACGTAGGCCTCTGACTCAACAACCCAACCTTGCCCTAGTCACTAGGAAGCCAGACACCGTCCATGTGGCAAGGAACCAATCAGAAGTCAGCTAGCAGGCTCTGGATATGCTTTGCCGATAACCGTGGAATGCAGAGCATAGCAAGCACCCTGGGATGGCCTCTAGGCAAAGCAACCTTGCTGTAGCTGCAGCTGACCAATCAACACAGGGCATGTTGCCCAAGCCAGGAGGTGCACCAATCTTGAGACTGTTGCCATGCAACTAGCAAGCCCCCAGACACTCTCTCCCGAGCCACTGCTGCTCGAGGTCCTCCTCCTTCAATCGCTGTGTTGGATGGCCAAGGGAACCCAAGTTAACTCATAAAATTAAAGACTCTTTGCTTTTGCATTGGATTGGGTTTCATAGTGATTGTGGGGGTTCAGAGTTTGGGCACAACACTAGTACCTTAAGGTGGTTCACAACAGGAGCATAAGGCTTAACGGGCCAAGGACCAATTTTCATGCAAAGGATGCTACAGTGTAAGAGGCCAGAGTCTAACTAATGGAGTAGAGCCAAATGAAGTGTGTCAGGGCCACTCACGTGGGCGGTCTAAAAGGTGTGGTGATATCTCGCTTGCACAAATAAAGCCTGTCTGAAGGTCAGAGAACGGAGCTTGCCACCAGCTAACCACAGAGGTCTGGAGGTCTGTACAGACAGGAAGTGAGGTAGCTTGGGCGGAAACAGGATATAAGCAGGGAGAAACAGGAACTCGCTCTCTTGTCTGCTGAGATGCTGAGGAGGTAAGGTGTGCTGTGGCTTGTTATTTCTTTCTGATTTGTCAGCATTTTCCTCAATATCTGACTCTGGATTTTTATTATTTAGACCAATTAGGAGCTCTATTTACAAAAGGGTGGCGTGGAAACCCAGATAGAGTGAAGAAAGCAAACTATGAGTTAGGGGACAGCAGCAAAGGATGAGTTTGGGTTTTGTTTGTTTGTTTGGTATTGGTTTTTTGCTCTTGTTATTTCAAGGAACTGGTCCAGGAATTAAGTATATAAAGGCAATGGGAACCAGGCTTCTCTGGCCTATGCACAGAAAGGGAGAATATGTGTACCAGCCTTGTGATGTCAGATTAAAACTAGATGTGGTAACACGGGCTCATGGTTACTGGATGGATAGATGATGATATACCAGTGGTGGGTCCAGAGGACAGCAAGCTCTGGTCTTTATTTAGCCCATAGGGCTCCAGATTCTAGGGCTGGATTGCTTTCAGCTTGACGCTCCCCTGCTTAGCAGGAGTTGCACTGCTAACAACTCTACTAGGGCCTTAAATATTCCTAAGGAAAGGCCACGTGTCTGGGCAGTGTTGAGGGAAAATTTGTGAGGACAAGTCCTGGGGATGATGCATTCACATGAAGCAACTACTTCTAGATGAAAAGTCATGTTTCATCTGTCTCTTCTTCCCGCATGGAGGACTGAGTAGTCTCAGATGGTGGTGGCACAGGTGTGTTTCATCGTGGCATGCCCTGGGGCAGGGCTGGTACTTGGTATTCTTTGATCAACAGAGTCATCTTCAAGTACTTAGCAACATGGACACGGCCACTGCACTTGACATATGCTGACCAGAAATAGAAGAAACGTCACTAAGGAATCTACTTTAGAACACTAAAGAAACTACAGCAGGCCCCCAGACCTTAGCACAACTGACACTGTGATGGAGGTACCATTCTGGCCGTAAAACTCAACACGTCATCAGCACCACCTGCCAAAGTGAAAACAAAGACCTGATCCATCAAAACCCATAGTTCTGGGAAAGCCTCTAAATGTACTAATCTTGCTTTTTGGCTTCTATGTAGTTCTGCTTCTAAGTGTTGTTGCTAGCTGAAATGTCTTAACCCAGGGCATGGCTTTTGTACTTAAACATTCACCCTGATGGGGCTGGAGAGATGACTCAGTGGTTAGGAGCACTTGCTGCTCTTCGGAAGGTCCTGAGTTCAATTCCCAGCACCCACATGACAGCTCACAATTGTCTGATGCCATGTTCTGGTGTGCAGGTGTACATGCAGACAAAGTATCCATGTGCATAAAATACATAAATCAATAAGTCTAAAGAAAAGAAGTCACCCGGAGAAAGGCTGGAACCTACACTGCCATCCTGAACACCCAGTGTAGTTGCTGGCCAGCTAATAGAGACTTCCTGTCTCAGTGTTCTTCTCTGGCACACAACCCACAATGAAACCGGTGTAGGAAGTCCTGGACACCTACAAGTGTATACCAAGGTCACTGTTGACTAGTAGTTTGGGTCATTTCACCCGAATGAAATGGCACAATTCCCTGTGAAGGAAGCATCAAGCGAACTGACAGAAAACAAAACAAAACAAAAAAACTAAAACAACAACAAAAACCCCTAAAACCAGGCTTACCACCTCAGAGATGTCCCCATCTCAAGGTAAGTGTGGTCAGGGAAGACTGAGTTTGAGCACTAGAGAGCATTCCATCTGATCCATTCTGTCTGAACCCTTTTTCAGGTTCGTTCCTGAACTCCATCAAGAAAAAGCCTTCTGGGCCTTTGGTGAAGCAATGATTTGCACACCTGCTGTCCACTGACCCAGAGGCTGAATGGGGGGGGGGTTGTTTAATGCCAAGAGAGTACAGCTATTAGGCCTTTATTATATCTAAGAAATGAGCTACCTGGTCTTCCTATGACACTGTGAGGTCTTTGACAACGGAGACAGAGTCTGTCTCACCCCAGGTCTGTCCCTCTAGTGCGCTAGGGAGCCATACTGAGTGAGCAGCTCTCAGCAGCAAAACCAGCCATGTTTTCGACCCTGCTAAGGGCGGGCAGTCAGGCATACTGGGAGGGTGGCTGCAAGAGTCCTCCATGTTGCTGTTCCCTCTCCCTCCCCAAAGCTCCTTGCTATTCTGCTGGCATATGTGACGTCATGCCTCTGCTAACTCTGGGACTTGTGCCATTTTTGTTGTTCCCGTTTTTTACTTTGAGATGAACTTTCAGATACTTCAAGCTGTGCAGCCATGGTAAATGGGTAAGAAGTTGTATATAGGTGATGGCAATATCCCCATGCCCGTACCTTGGGAACCTGATACCTGACCCCTCTAAAAAGGGAATTATGTTTCTTGTCCGTTGCCTCTCAGCTCAGGTTCCTTTCCTTAGGTCTGCTAAACAAGGGAGCAAGCAGCCACTCTTCATCTCCACAGTATGCGTCCTCAACTTGAGCATCCGTGTCCTGTAGATTACTCCTCTTTGACTCATTTTAGTGGAGTCTGGGGGATTTTTTTTTTTTTTCCCTGTTCATTGTGCCAGCTACAGAAAGATCACCCCCTGTCTTTCAAAGACCAGATATTCTTCAACTATTTTTCCTTGTGTTCACTTTTTTATTTTTAATGTGTTTTGCCTCCATGTATGTCTGTATACTATGTGCATACCCGATGACCACAGAGTGGTGAGTGACCAGAGTTGTGGTTGCTGGGAATGAAATGTTAAGTCCTCTGGAAAAGCAGCCAGGGCTCCTAACCCCCCAGCCATCATTCCAGTCCTTTCCCTTACATTCTTTTTTTCTTTTTTTGTTTTTTGAGACAGGGTTTCTGTGTAGTATTAAAGGGTCAAAGCATTAGGAAGATTGAAAACCACTGCTCTAGAGCACGGTAGCTTCTCCAAGGAGAACATGGGCAGGGCCTATGGAGCATGGCAGAGAGCTCGGTTCCTGGCTCGGTTGGGAGCAGGCTGGGTGACTACAGAGGAAGAAGAAGAATCTAAGGGAAAGTAGAGGTTTGGCCTGATTAGAATGATGGACAGTGTGAGCTGTCTAAGGACACAGAGGCGGCTCGAGTCTTCAGAGCCCTGCAAGCCACATTAAACTGTGGTTAGCAGCTGAGGTGACAGCCAGCCAGCCTCTTCATACAGGTGACCAAAGAAGAAACGCCACTTCCAGGAAGGGTAGGCAAAGCTTAACCAGAAACGGAAGCCTGGAGACACCAGGACAAATGTAGCACAAAGCCTCAAGCATAAAGGAAGGTAGGTTATGTGACTTGGGGATTCAGTCTCGTTTGCCTGGGAAGTGCACTGAGTCAGAGGTTACGTCTTCACAGTTAGGGTAGCATGCCTAATGGACTTGGTGTGCCCAGGCATGCAACAGTGCATTTTGGGAACTTGCCCCTTACAGGCAGACGAGCATGTGCACTGGGCTTTACCTGTGTACTTGGCAACCAAATACACCCGTGCTTGTTCTGAGAGGCAGCATAGGGACAGCAGACTGGGGGACCTCTGGCCCTGGCCCTTGGGCATGTAAGAAAGGTAGAAATCCCGAAAATCCAAATGATCTTCCTGTAGAACTCAGAAGAGACTTTAGTCTGGTCAAGACTTCCACCCCTTTTCCCAACTCTCTGAAGTCATTTGGTTCACATTCTTTGCTCTTCTCTCCAGCTGCACCCCAGGCCAGAACCTTGCCTACATATGTGTCAGGGAAAAGCAGAGATCCAGCAGTCCCCCAAGGAGTTAAACACCTCAGAAGAAATTAAATAGATCCAATCACGTCCATTTATTGACTAAACCAATCATGGGCAAAGACAAAACTAGCTTTTGGGACAGGTGCCTGGGGAAGTGTGGGGGAGGGGGTCACTTGTAAAACTCATGTTCCTGCTCATCTTTCTTGATCACGGTCTTGTAGGCTTTCTCGAAGTCCTTGGCCAGGACAATGTAGCGGTTCTCACGGACAGCCAACATTCCACTCTAGGAAGGGATGGGAGTAAAAATGGCACTGAGTACCACCCAGGCCCCATGACAGCGAAAGCAGAGAGACATAGGGGCAAAAAACCCAGGGAGGCCCGAGGAGGAGGACAGTCTGCAGAGAGTAACACTGGAGAAGGGTGCTCAGATCACAGAGAATCTCACTCACCTCCTGACAGATGGAGTTGATGTCAGCCCCTGAAATCTTATCTGGCCGGGCCACATCTGCAGCAGCCGAGTTAAAGAAGCCTTTCCTCACATGATAGGGTCAGCTCTTGGAAATGGATGCTGTCCTGGACACCCCCGGCCCCCCATCCCCGGATCAATCTTCACTTTCTGCCCGGCCCCTCTCCCTCTCCCTTCTGAAGGATACAGTCTTCCAGGTCTACCTCCTCAGAGAGGTTCATCTTGCTGGTGATGGTAGAGAAAATCAGCCTCTTCTGGCGACGGTCAGGGAGTGGGAATTCAATCTTGCGGTCCAGGCGTCCTGGCCGCAGTAGAGCTGGATCCAAGGTGTCTGCTCTGTTTGTGGCCATGATTACCTGGCACAGGGAGGGACCAGCTCAGACTTCTGCCATCCCTTCATTCTCTCTTCCTGAGATGAAATCTGGCCCTCGTGAGCCAGCCGCCATCTTTTCCCAGTCCCTACACCATACCGCCCCTTGCCAGTCCTGAACTCCAAACCTTCACGTTGACGTTTTGGTCAAATCCATCCATTTGGTTCAGCAGCTCCAGCAGGATCCTCTGAACCTCCCTGTCGGCTGAGAGGAAGAACCAGGTCAGTCCAGGACACGTCCTTTGGCAAGCCCGCACAAGACCCAGGCCCTCTGGGCACTGCTCACCTCCCGTCTGGGCATCAAATCTCTTGGTGGCAATGGCATCAATTTCATCTATGAAGATGATGGCAGGTGCATTCTCCTTGGCCAGGCGGAACACGTCCCGGACCATTCGGGGGCCCTCGCCCAGGTACTTCTGTACAAACTCTGAGCCCACCACACGGATAAACGCAGCTGAGGGCAGAATGACAAGGGTTAGAATGGGGACCATCCTCCTTTGGGGTCCCTTGTGCTTTAATTGACCCTGGGAATTCCCGAAGCTGTTCTTTTCTTGAACAGCTTACCCAACTACCCCTACTAAGGCACGGGATTGGGTCCCTACATCCAGCCAGTCACTGTTTCTGCCTTACAGTGATGGAGAAGCCCCAATCATAAACCCTGTACATACATGTCATTTTGGGGACTTTTAGAAACAATCAGAATATTAAGAATATTAAGTACAAAACAAAAACTAAAAGCCCAAATTTGTTCAGTTAACAAAACAGAAACATCCAAAGAATAAGAAATTAGGGGGCTGGAGAGATGGCCCAGTGGTTAAGAGCACTGGCTGCTCTTCCATAGGACCCGAGTTCAATTCCCAGCAACCACAACATGGTGACTCACAACCATCTGTAATGAGATCTGGCACCCTCTTCTAGCATGCTGGCATAATGCAGGCAGAACATTGTATACATAATAAATAAACTTAAAAAAAAAAGAAATTAGATTATGTGGCCAAGAGTGCTAAGTTCATGTTTGCTCTATGAATCATACCTGTCTGTTTTGAGAAAGGATTTTGATGCACAGTCCAGCCTTACCTGGAATTAGTAAATTCTCCTATTGCAAGCTCTGCAGTGTTGTGAAATATTTGTTTAATGATGCAAAGATGTGTTGCATTCTTTTATGTTGCATTTGTTTAACCCTGTAAAGCTGTGTCACTTTGCCTGTCTAAAACACCTGATAGATCTAATAAAGAGCTGAATGGCCAATAGCTAGGGAGGGGAGAGAAACATGAGGAGCTGCCAGGCAAAGAGGATAAATAGGAGAAATCTAGGCTTGGGAGAAGAGGGGACGCCATGGGTCAGCCACCCAGGCAGCCACGGAGTAAGAAGGAAAGAAAGACATATAGAATAAAGAAATGTAAAAAGCCCAGAGGCAAAACATAGTTAAAGAGAAATGGGATAAGTTAGAAAAGCTGGCTAGAAACAAGCTAAGGCTGGGCATTCATAAGTGAAAATAAGTCTCTGTTTTTACTGGGAACTGGGTGACAGGTCCCCAAAGAGTAAAAAAGAGCCAATTACACTGTAGTGTTGGGATCATACATGATTGCCCAGCTCTGAGCCACTTTTTCACATCCCTGGAAGAATCAGAGGCCCTAAGTTCCTCTTCTCATATGACTGACAGCTGGCAGCAAGACTGAATCGGGTTTGTTCCGGTTTGTTCTGGGCCTCCCTCTGGACTTGTTCACTACTAAGTGGATGGTTGAACGCTGTGTGGAACAAACTCCTGGACTCTCCTTCCCAACACCAGAGCGGAGAGACTCAATCCATACACAGAGGCCAAGCAGGAACTGAGCAGGGCTGCAGACTGGTGGCCTGACCCTACCTCAGGCCTGGACTTCACAGTTGGCTGAAGGTATAAAGAGGTACCCTTGTTCCAGCATCACCTTGGGGCTCACCACGTACCTTAACCTCAGGGCTGCTGACTTTGTCCTAAACACACCCCTCACCCACAGAAACCCCATCTCTGGAGTTGCCGAGTATGACTCCCTCACCTCAGCCCCCAGTCCTGTCAATCTTTAGGCTGCTGAGCCTTAGATCCCTTCCTTAGTCGTTCACTCACGCTCAGCAGTTAGTCACCATCGAGGCAAGTCTTGTCTCCAGCAGGACTTTCCTTCTCCACAGGAGACAAGCCAGGGACCTGCCCATTGCTCCACCCCTCCAGATTCAATCACAACAGAAGGCCCCTCAACATTTGTCTGCTCTTGGCCAAGGTCGCCTGTCTGGATTGAAACTTGGGTATACCAAGGACACTAGTGGGCTGCTGGGAAACTAAAAAGATGTCTGTTCACCAGTTCCTGCCTTTTGTAACTGCTCTGTGACACTGCAAGGGACATGAAGTAACTACCATGGAGGGATTTGGGTGAGGGGTACACTGGAACTTTCTAAAATCCCTTTCTCTAAAAGCCTTCTGATTTTATTATCCCAGCCATCCTCTTGGCAAAGCATGAGGAACTCTGTCATTTGACTTGCTTACACACCCCCGTGTCTCACTGAGCTCCAGGCATCAGTGGAGTATCGAGAGCCTGCGGTTTGGGGTCAGAGGTCTCAGCATCAAATCCCAGCACCACAGCCGACAGCTGGTGACCCTGAGTAAGTTATAAACCTGTGTTCTTATGTGAGGCATTTCTTTTTCTACAGGGCTTTGCCAGTCAGGATTACAGGCAAGGCCTACTTCAGGTCCCAAAGCACTCCTATTACAGGGTATAGGGTGTGTGTGGTGTGTGTGTGTGTGTGTGTGTGTGTGTGTGTGTGTGTGTGTGTGTGTGTGTGTGTCATTGCTATTGCCACACAAACAAATGCCCACCCAAGGGCCAGCTGTCACGGAGGAAGACCAGACAAGAGGACAGATGGCACCAACACAAATTCTCACCAACCTGCCCTGGATCTTTAACACAGCTCACAACTACCTTGCAGTCTCCCTCAGAACGGCTTGCCTTTCCACACAGGAGGAGTCCTCATCCTCCACTGTCCTTAAGCAACTCCCCTAGCTGCCTTTCTGCTGTCAGGAGACTCACTAAGCCCACCACAGAGAGCAGCGAGCCCCATGTGACTGCTCCAATCCCTGTCTGCCTTGCCAGGATTGCAAGATCCCTTCCCTCACTCTCTCCCCTCCGCAAACCTTACCCCCGCCCCCCCATCTCTCCAGGGCTCTCTTCCCACCCATCACCTCTCCTCATGCTTGTATCACGTTTCAAGCTAACTAGCTCCTTCCCAAGGCCATTATAATACAGTAAAAGCTTTCTATCTTTTTTCTTTTTGAGACAGTCTCTTTATGCAGTCCCTGACGTCCTGTTCTGTCCACCTGCCTCTGCCCCCAGGGCTGGGATGAAAGGTCACCAGAGCCTAGCTATTTACCCACTTATAAGGTAGTCTTGCCAACAGCCACCTTTCCAGCTGTCTCCCCCCTCCATCTGCCCTTGAGGACACGGATCCCAGGAATGGGCGCTTGCTTGCTGCAGTATCTCAGGAACTAGAGCTGCCTGGCACAAACAAGGCAGATTCAGCATATACCCAGCCAGTTTCTGAAAGGTATACACAACTTCCCGGGAAGAGCAGAGCATTACAGACATCTAGCCAGCACTGTGATTTTTATTTACCACTGCTATGACTGTTTTTTATTTCACCTTTCAAAACCCCGGCTTATACCACAGAAATGACTAAAGAGGACATACACCAAGAAATCCAAATCTCCACTCACAGCCCACAGTGCGCTGTGTTTTACATGTCTGGCTCAATGTTCCCTGGTCATGACATCTCAGTGTCCCATAGCGAATCCACTTTCCCCTACCCCAGTTAGTTCTTCTATCCTGTGAAAGTCAACAATAACTTCAGGGTGGCCCAGGCCAGGCACTGAGACCTGCCCTTGAATTACCTCTTGCCAACTACACCTAATTCATCAGCAAATCTCACCACAGCCACCCCTCACTATCCATCCCTAAGCACACAGCATGAGGCTAATGGGGGTCCCTAAACCAAGACTTCTGCTTGGCTGTCAGACTTCTCTTAGACTAAAAACATTTCAGTCTATTTATAATCAGGCACCTCACGATCTCTTCAGCCTCACCTTGTGTGCTGCCAAACACAGCCCCTACTCAGCCAGCCCCACGCAGCAGGAAAACACCCAAAGCATGAATTTGCTCTAGTGGCATCTACAGTCTGCCCATGATGTCTCTAAGTAAGTTTCTTTCCACTTTGCACACTACCCGATCTCTGCCTGACACATTCCTCCCCCACCCCGATTCCTCGGGGAACCCCTTCCTGAGAGGCCCATGCGGCAAGGACAGCACACCCAGGACACCCTCAAGTCCACCCTGCTTCCTCAGAGTGCCCCGTGGACTGTCCTCTCCCCATCTTCTCGCTAACCACTGTCCATTCGGCTTCAACCCAGTTTAGAACCAGAGTCCGCACTCACCACAAGGAATACACTGCAATACCTCACTGACCCTTCCTGACCACCCTATCCATTAGGATAGAGCTTTTATTTGCTTGGATTTGTTTGTTGTTGTTTGTTTGTTTTTTTCGAGACATGGTTTCTCTGTGTAGCTTTGGAGCCTATCCTGGCACTCGCTCTGGAGACCAGGCTGGCCTCAAACTCACAGAGATCCACCTGCCTCTGCCTCCCGAGTGCTGGGATTAAAGGTGTGCACCACCAACGCCCAGCTTGTTGTTTTTGGAAAGGGTCTCACTGGGTTGCCCAGGATAGTCTCAAATTCTTATCTTACTGCTATAGTCCTGAGTTAGGATTATGGGTATTTGCCAGCATGTCCAGATAGTCTTTATTTATTTGACCTTATTGAGACAGGGTCTCACTATTTCCCATTGGTCAGCCGGGACTCCCTATATAGACCAGGCTGGCCTTGAACGCACAGCAGCCCACCTGCTCTTACTGCCTGGGTGCTGAGATTTAAGGTGTGGCTTCACACCTAGCTCCCTGGTTTCTGATTTTGAGGAAAGCAAGGCACAATGAGAAGAAACCACGTGCTCGGGACCGCGCACATCCCGTAGGACACCCACCACCTGCCCCCAGAGCCCGTATTTACAGACAGATACTATGCGATGCCGATGCCATTTCCCATGGAACCCGAGGAAGCCAGGCGAGGAGTCCAGGCACAGGAGGGCACTGGGGAGGCGACGGGAGGCTCACCTGTCGTATGGTGTGCCACAGCCTTTGCCAGCATTGTCTTCCCACAGCCAGGTGGGCCATACATGAGGACGCCCCGGGGAGGATCGATGCCAATCTGAGAGAGGTGGGGAAAAAAAAGGTGAGCCAAGGAATCCCGTCCTCAGACCCAGCGCCAGCGAGGCCTCCCGGGGCCCCCCCTCCAGCACCCCACCTGCTTGTAGAGCTCGAAGTGTGTGAGTGGGAGCTCCACCGCCTCCCGCACTTCCTGCTTCTGGATGTCCATGCCTCCGATATCCGCGTACATCACATCTGGCTTCTGGTCTGCTGGGAGAGTAGAGCTGCTGCTTCCAGTTTGGCCCACAGGGTCCCCTTGGGACTCCCAGGACCCTAGGCGCCCCCCCTCACCTGAGGTGAGCATCATGATGCTGCTGTCGGCCTCGGGAGGCAGCACGTCCACCAGCGCGTTGCTGTGTTTGTGCAGGGCCACCGAGGCATTGGGCTTGAGCAGTTCCCGGTCAATGGTACTTAGGATGCGCACGTAATAGTTAGAACCTTTGGAAAGGGCATGGGAAGGAAACGGAGAAAACAAAAAGAGCCAGAGATGTGACATTGTTCCTTCCCCATTTCCCTTTATCTCAGAGGTGACACTTTTTTTTTTTTTGGTTTTTCGAGACAGGGTTTCTCTGTAGCTTTGGAGCCTATCCTGGCACTCGCTGTGGAGACCAGGCTGGTCTCGAACTCACAGAGATCTGCCTGCCTCTGCCTCCCGTGTGCTGGGATTAAAGGCGTGAGCCACCCCCATGATCCTTATCTGTCTACAGCCCCGATTCTCTTTTGAGGTCTATCTCTGGTGTCCCACGTGCTGTCTTTGAGTGTCCCTGGGTATCTTCCAATGTGTCTCAACATAATGCTGGTATTTTTCTTTAAACTGTGCTATTCTTCCTGGATCGGTCTCAAGGATACCCATCATCCTTGAGTTCCCAGCCAGAGGACTAAGCCTCACACTGGCCCCGTCTCTCTACCCTCTCAGGGCCCTCACTGACTGTGACTTTCTACCTCCCCTCCCAAATCTATTCAACCCATGCTGCTTCTGCTCTCACCCCTGCCCTCATTTGGACCTATATTCCACGGCTCTGCGGGAATTCCTGGTTACCAGCCTCCATCCCTCTTCTCCCGACACTTACACTAACTAATAGCACACAGCAAGACCTGACTACGAAGCTAGACCTCTCCCACCACAGCCCTGACTTCCCTCATGGTCCACCCCCCCATCACACCATGTTAGGGAGCCCTGTCTAAAGTCTCACATTCAAAGGCACAGGCTTCATCCTGGACATCACACAGCACTGTCCCTTTACTTCCTCACAGGCCATCTGTCCAATCACAAGTGGTCATACGTCTTTATCTAGAACCTTTATAAGCACGTGGCTCAGTCCAGAGCAGCAGGGGACAGACTCAGGCCAGTGTAAGTGTTCATTAACAGCAGTTACTGTATGCTGAGTCCTCAACAGAGCCCAAAGTCTTTAACATGCTCCTGGTGCCTCCAAACTACAGCTAACCCAGCAGTGATCATGAAATTAACTCAGTGAGGCCTACGTGTGTTTAAATCAAACAGACTACAACAGAAACACTGGAGGCATACCACATGCAGGGTAAGTAACTATGGTTGGATTTTCTTTCTTTTTTTTTGGAAATGGTTTTTTTTTTTTTTGTTTTTTTTCCCCGAGACAGGGTTTCTCTGTGTAGCTTTGGAGCCTATCCTGGCACTCGCTCTGGAGACCAGGCTGGCCTCCAACTCACAGAGATCCGCCTGCCTCTGCCTCCCGAGTGCTAGGAATAAAAGCATGCACCACCTACACCCGGTTGAAACGGGGTCTCTCTATGTAGTCCTGGAACAGACTATGATCAGGCTGGTCTTGAACTCACAGAGATCCTCCTGCCCCTGCCTCCTCAGGGCTGAGATTAAAGGTGTGCACCATACCTGGGTAGTGAAACTTTTATCTATATGCACACATGGACTGAGAGAAAGAGACAGTCAAGAAGTAAAATACATATCTATTTTTGGATTAGTCAACCCCCTGGCTGTGACATCCTTCTGTCCTGCTGTTCTTAGTACACGACCTGGCCTATGGAAGAATCAGGTGTTGGACAGACGGAAGATCCAGTGAGGTGCCCTTAACCTACCCAACCACTCACCTGTGGTAGAGCCCACAATGGCTGTGTTTTGATCCACAGCCTCCAAAAACTGACCAATGACCAATGGAATGCTCTGGATTCGCTTCACTTCCTCCTGTGCATGGAGGAATTCTTTCTTCAGATTCTTCTGCTCATCTTTGATATACTCCTCCTGGACCTCCAGGAACTCCAGCTCTTGCTGCAGTTTCTGTAAGCACAGAGCAAAGGGTTGTCTATAGGCCATGCTGTACCAGAGAGGAAGGTGGGGGCAGTAAGTGACCCTATGCAGGATCCAGGTTAGGGTTGAGCATACCTTGTAGCGGCTGTACAGGTCCTCCAGGTCCTCAGGTTCAGGCCCCAGAAAGGACAGGCCGGTCTGGGGCCGAGACACAGACAGTGCTGGGATCTCATCCTGTAGACGGGGAAAAAAAAGAAAACCCGGTGCTGGAAGCAGAGAATCATCTCATGAAATCAACTAGAGCTTCCTTCCCATTTCACCACCAAGTCTCTCTGCCTCTAGTACCTGACACACTTGAATTTCTCTAAACGAATACGCGAACTGCTCAACCCCCTATAATGAAAGTGTCTCGCACCAGGCCCCTTAAACTCTTTCTGTCAACATCTCCTCCCATCTGCTACCATGATGCCCCTAACTAGGATGCAAGCGTTACCACAACTCCACCCCAGATGCCCCAGCATCCCGGTCCCCTCCAGAGGTTCTAAAAGCCACATGGTTTTTAAGATCAGAGTGCATTCAGAGTCTCATTACCCAGTCTCCCCCCCTACCCATCCCCCAAAGCTTTCATGTCAGACTCCAAACTCACATAAGGCCGCTCAGCCAAAGCCACAAATAATATTAAACATAACGCCTCCCCGTCCAAGCCCCAGCCCCAGCCAGTCACTGCCACCCGGGCCACAGGGTCCCATTACATCATCCTCCCCCTGGTCCAAGCCCCAACCCGAAAAGCCACTAAGAGCAGCTACCCAGGCCTCTTAGTCGCCGGGTCTCGACGACTCTTTAAGTCTGAGGCCACTTTCCACCCCGCCACCCTGCCCCGGGCTCTGCTTCTGGAGCTCCGCCGCCCTCCTGCCAACGCAGCCAGGCCTCGGGAGCGCTCAAAGCTCTACCCCGCGGCCTCCGGAGCCGCCCGGCCCCCGAGCTGGGGTCCCGGAAGTCACTCCCGCGCCGCCACGCAGGTCTAGCTCGCGCCAGGAAACCCAGATTCTCACCGCACCTGAACCTTCTCCACCAAAATGCCTATCTCCTCCATAGTGACCAAGCCGGCCTCCGTGCAGCCCGGCCAGTCACGGCTTCCGCTGACGACAGCGGAAGTCCCTCGCATAGAGCATCCTGGGAAACGTAGTTTTAAGGTGGGACCGAGGGGCGGTCCGGCCGGGCGGGGTGACGGGGAGGGCGGGGAAAGGCTGAGCCGTCCCAAGGTGCGCTCCCGGGCTTGGCGCTGCTGCCCGCGGGCGAGCGCGCGGGTGGGGTGCCGCTCTCAATGCGAGCCGTCTCGCTCCCGGGGCGAGCCGCCGTGGGAATTTTCTCCGGGAGGTGGCGCGGCCGCTTGGCTCCGGAAAGAAAGTCCGCGGATCGTCAGATGGAGACCCGAGGCGACGGAGAAGCCCGAGCTCGCTCGGTTCTGCCGAAGACTCGCTTTGCACGAACGGCCCCTGGCTGCCTGCCGCAGGGAAGCGAAGGCCAACAGAACGGCGTGGAGCCGATCAGATCGCGCCGAGGCCGGGGAAACTGAGGCAGCCGCGGGTGCAGAGCGAGGCCAGGTCCTGACGAGTGTTTCCCTTCTTCTCTTTTCTCCGTCTTCTTTCTCCATGGGGGTGGTGGGCTCAGTTGCACGGCTCGCTGCCCGTGTATCCGCTAATGGATCAAGTGTACTTAGCACTAGCCGCAGCTAGTGTATGTTGGAGTGTGAGTTCATGCACGTGGACGCAGTATGTGTGTGTGTGTGTGTGTGTGTGTGTGTGTGTTGGAGTGTGAGTTCGTGCACGTGGATGCAGTACACGCGGAGGTCAGAAGAGGGCGCAGGAGGTACAGGCTGAGCGAGCTGACCCTCCAGCCTCCTGTTGAATTACTGCTATCGTCACTGTTACTCCTCTCCCTGGTGTTGGTAATGGAGCTCAGAGCATTTGCTATGCTAAGCAAGCCCAGCTAAAATTCTTGGTTAGTGTTGTGTTTCCTTTTACAGAGAAGGAGAGAGGTGTCAAGCCCCAAAGTCCCTTGAGCAACTGGCGGAAACGGTACAGCACGGCCGGAACCTAGATCTGTCTGTCTGTGCTCCTGACACCAGGGATGTACGCTTCCACACTTCACAAACAGCTGCGGTTTGTGCTAAGTACACTTTATTAGAGATAGGTGGCAGTTACACCAGTCTGCACACGCTGAGCTCCCTATATGTTCTGTATGCTATAGAAAATGATCTACCATAGCTGGGGTACTGGCTAGCAGGTGGGTTCCTTTCTAACGTCAGCTGGAGAATTAAAAAGCAGAAGGACACAAAGTAAAAGTGAAATTCATTGGCGATCGATACAGGTATCTGAGGGAGGGGGACCCCCCTCCCCCTCCCCCCCCCCCCGACCATTTTTGGGGTTTAAGGTGTTCCACCCAGGGACTCCCACTCATTTCTCCCATTGCTTTAACGGTGTTTATGTGCCCCTTCTGGAAGCAGGCCTCTTTCTTGGTCCACTGGCACAAAAATACCCAAATTGTTGATTGGCTGAGGTAAGAGTGGATACCCCAGTGTTCTCTCCTTTTTGTGGTGTGACAGCTACAGAGAGGCCCACAATATATGACGGAATGTGGTATATGTTTCAGAGAAATGGACACTTGCTGCTGGGTGCCTACCCCACCAATAAATGGAAACTCACTATTTTTGGAGGCTAAATAAATAAATAAAATTTAAAACTAAGGGTTCAGGGCCTTATCCTGTTCTTTATCCTGTTTTTCAGCTTTTTTTTTTTTGTTGTTGTTGTTTTGTTTTGTTTTTCAAGAAACGGTTTCTCTGTGTAGCTTTGGAGCCTGTCCTGGCACCCGCTCTGGAGACCAGGCTGGATCTGCCTGCCTCTGCCTCCTGAGTGCTGGGATTAAAGGCGTGCACCACCAACGCCCGGCTCTGTTTTTCAGTTTTGAAAGAGTGTTCCGTGTGTGTCTGTGTGTGTGTGTGTGTGTGTGTGTGTGTGTGTGTGTATCTGTTTAGGTGTATATATTAAAGGAAAAATAGCAAGGAGCAGATAGATAATGAAACGTCTTCAAATTGGGAGTTTATGACGGTCAGTTGAGATGCCCCATCATGCAGCTGGAATCCCCCCCCTGGAAAGTCCCGGGTGGAGCAGAGAACGTCATCAGATTGGACACTTGCAGTCATCCGTCAAACAAGATTAGGGAAGCCCTGGTAAGGCAGCCAAGCTCACTTGAGACACCTGGCTGGAACAAAGTGTCCTCTTGGGTGAGGCTTCCAAAGAAAAGCACAAATGCAGGCAGCAGGTAGATAGATAGCATCAAAGATGGTGCTTCCAGTCACCCAGCAGAAACCACCGCTGCTTAATTGAGACTTCCAGCTGGGTAGAGGGCTCTCATCACGGCCGGGCTCTGGCTCCCGTTTTTATACCATTGAGTAGACAGCAGCAGCCTCTGGTGGAAGTCGTGTACCTTCCAGCTGTTCACAAGGACACAGGGTTTGTTGCAGCTGTTATTTTGCCTTCTTTCATTCACTTGTAGGTCAGTTCTCACCTTCTACCACCTATGTCCTGGAAATCCAACTCAGGCAAGCACCTTTATCCATTGAACCATTTCATGGGTTCATACGCAATGTGTTTATAATTTTATTGTTGCTTATGTGCACTGTGTGCATACGAAGCCTTTGGAGGTCAGAAAAGCTGAAGGAAACCCTGGAACTAGAGTCACAGGCAGTTGTGAGTCACTGAGTGGTGCCAGGAATGGAATCCCAGTTCCTCTGGAAGGGCAAAAAGTGCTCTTAACCCCCTGAGCCATCTTTCCAGTCCCCCTCCTGGACACAGTGTTTGTAAGTTCACTTAGCTTCTTGCTTTTCCTTTCTCCTAGTTACATAGAGGTAGAGGGATCAACCACCCCGGGACAGGGCTTTGAGGAGGGCAAATTGAGACAAACGTATTTGGGTCTGAAATGGAGGGCCAGCTCCACTTGAAGAGCTAGTTCTCATTGAGCTCACATAGCACATGAAAGTTCACCAATACAGTGCTCATCGGACTGTGTAGCTATTACCCAGATCAAGCAACCAAGCATTAGCGGCTCCCAAGGCGCCCCATACTCCCTTTTCCCCCAGTAAAAGAGTTCACTCTTTTGACATTGAATCTAATTTTTTTCCAGACCTGTACAGTATATTGTGTTTACCGTTTTTATAAACTTATCATTATATTGGTAAGAGTCTGTTATGTGCAAAAATAATTCTTTTCATTTCTGAATGGATTCCACTGGGGAATATCCAAGTACATTCCTTTCAGTAAACATATAAATTTAATTGGGGAATATACCCAAGAGTAGAATTGGTGGCTGAGGGAATGGCTTGGTTGGTAGAACACAAGCTTGAAGACCTAAGTTTGTTCTGCAGAACCCATTTAGTCCCTGTGCTGAGGATTTGGAGAAAGGAGAATCCCTATGGTTCACTGGCCAATTAAAGACTTCAAGGAGACAGATGGCCTTCCTGAGGATGACACCCAGGGTTGACCTTCAGCCTCTACACACACCCATGCGCCACGAACATGTTCACATACATGAACTTTTTTTTTTTCATGAGCAGAATTGGAGGGCATAAGGGCACAGAAATGGTTTTCACTTAGTTGCCATGCTGGTTTCAGACACGTTGACCAGAATGTTTTCCCTCTTCAAACACCAAAATATCACTGGTTCAGGCAGGAGGCTTACAGCAGGCAGGTTGGGCTTCGGCTAAAAGGTCTGCTCTGAGGGCCCATGAATCGGTTCATACACGTGTCATTCCCTCATAGCTCTTAATTCTTCAACAGATATTCTTCCCCAAAAGATCTCGCTCAAAAGCTCTCTTTAAGATTTCTCCTTAAAAGTTCTCTCTAATAGTTTTCCCTCTATAAGCTCTCTCTTAAGGTTCTTTCAGAAGTTCACCTTAAAAACTCTCCTAGAGTTCTTTCTAAAAATTCTCTGAAAGTTCCTTCTAAAAAGTCTCCAAAAGTTCCTTCTCTCCCCACAGGGCTGCTAGTTTTTGTACCCACAGGCACATTTAACAACTCTCTGACAATATGGCATGCATATCTCTCAGAGCCAGGAAGGCCGATAGGATCTTGAGCAAAGCAGGCACCTCATGTCTCTTGCCTGGAAGTGACTTGCAAAATGTCCTGGCAAACTGTTAACTGATGAATGGGGACTTCTCAGTGCTAGGTCAAAGGGAAAAACTAAGGCTCTGCAATGCCAGATCTGCCGCTCTTACTGCTGACACCCAGGTGAGAAGGAATTTCCTTTCTCTGGGGCCTACTTGAGAATACAAAGCACCCAGTATATATTCTGTATACAGCCAAATTCATTGAAACAAATATTCTGGAGTTGGCACCTAGAATATCAATGGCTACTTCTGTAATAAATGATAAAGGCTCACAGCACCTAGCGTGTATATTGTGGATTGTCACACCGAACACTGTCTGTACTCTTTTGCCCAGACAGATTCCAACCCATGATCTCCTGATCTTCATAAACATTTACAAATGAGGAAACCAAAGTGCAGTGAGAAATCACTCCATTGCTTTACCAAGAGAAACAGTGTGTATCGGAGAACCAGTGTTGGCTGCCAACCAGCTCCCAGGTCACGACACAGAGACTTAATATTACTTATGAATGCTCAGCCTCATCTTCTTGTCCCACCAGCTCTGGTAACTTCATTTAACCTGTTCCTATTCATCTGCATTTTTGCCTTGGTGCTTTTTACCTTTCTTTAATTCTGTACGTCCTATTCTGTCTGACTCTTTCCCCCCTTGGGTTCTCTCTCAAGCCTACATTCCTCCTACTTATTCTCTCTACCTACCAGCCTTGCTGATCTTTGTCCTGCCTAGCTGTTGGCTGTTAAGCTTTTTATTATACCATACTGGTGCCTTAGGCAGGCAAAGCAACACATCCTTACATTGTTAAGCAAATGCAGCATAAACAAATACAACCCACCTTTATATAGTTAAAGTAGTATTCCACAACACCAGTGGTTCCTGCCCGGTGCCAGCTCTATGCTCGGGGAACTTGGAGGTTAGTCAAACCTGGCCCAGCCTCTCTGTTTACAATCCAAACAGTTTTTTTTTTTTTTTTTAATTTTCCCCCAAAGGAAAACAATGAGAATAAAATGGACAACTTTTTAATTCCACCTTTCGCCTTACATCTAAAAGATGTTCCATGACATTACTTATAGGAGAGGCTCAGTAGACAGGAGCAAGCAAGCAAGTAGATAAAGTTTGCCAGGATGATTGAGAAGGCAGTCCTCATGAACAGGAAGTGCCTAGTACCCAGCTCCCGTTAAGACAGCCATGCCGGAATGTCAGCTCATTGTCCCTAGGCCTGATGTTGCAAGAGACGTCCAAAGCTGAGTGCTGGCGGTAAAGTTCAGTGACAGAGTGGTTGCCTACATGTGTTGGTACCTTCAAAATGACTGGGAATCCAGGCTGTCAGTTGCAATCTTTGAATATTAGAACGTTGACGTTTGGTTTAAAACAGACAAATGCCATTCAGGTTAAAAGAGAAGCATCTGGGGCATTGGGGGCACACGCCTTTAATCTCAGCACTTGGGAGGCAGAGGCAGGAGGATCTCTGTGAGTTCCAGGCCAGTCTGGTCTCCAGAGTGAGTGCCAGGATAGGCTCCAAAGCTACACAGAGAAACACTGTCTTGAATAAAAAAGAAAAGAGAGAGAGAGAGAGAAACATCTGTGTGCTTCAGTCAACTGTCATGAGTCTTGGTGTGTGCTCATCTTGTTTCCAGTATTTCTCTAAGGGCCTAGCAGTGGAGACCTTCCCAGTGTGAGGAGAGAGATACAGAAGACCGCAAAACTCATAGTAGAAGGAAGAAATGTTAAACTGGGGGGAAAACAATTCTGGCTATCCAACAACATTACTAGGTTAGTAAAGTTAAACTTTTCTTCATTGTATTTTTTAATTTCACATGAATGTGTGTTTTCCCTGTGTGTATGTCTGCACTGTGTGCCTGCGGTGCCCAAGGAGGTCAGAAGGTGTCGTCTGATCACATGGGACTCGAGTTAAAGTTGGTTATGAGCCACCATGTAGGTGCTGAGAATTGAACCCTAGTCCTCTACCAGAGTAGTTAGTATTTTGACACCCAGCCATCTATCCAGCCTAGGTCAAATAAAATTTGAGACTTTTGTTATGGGCTATAGTACAATTTAAAGGATTTAGTGACTTATTCACAAAATAATACTTTAAAAAGTAAGCCCAGGCGTGATGGTGCATGCCTTTAATCCTAATACTCTGAAAGCAGAGGTGGGCACATGTCTGATCTACACGGCAGGTTGTGAGACCCTGTCTCAAAAAAAAAAAAAAAAAAAGAAAAAAGTAACAGAGCAAAAACTTAGAAACCTTTTTCAGAAATCTTTTTAGTTTGAATTTTCAGAGTTAAAGAAAAATTTTAAGAGCTGCCCACACTCGTAGCCCAGATTCTCTTCACACATATGTGCATGATATGAATATTTCCATAACATACCAAAAACCCTGCTAGAATTTCTATGTGGATTGCATTCAGGAAGACTTGGCGTTGTAGCAATATTGACATTTCTAATTTATATCCTGTGATGGACCTATTTAAGCCATTGGTTTCCTCCTTTTTTTATTCTTTTTTCCTTTTCAGCATACAGATTATCCATATAATTTGGTATGTTTATACCTATTTAACTTTCTTAAATAATACCTTAATGAAATAGCTATAACCAATCTATAATAAGTAATACATGTTTCAGATTTTATTGCCTTTTATTTCGGGGTTGGGGGCATCTGTATACCAGGGTAGATGTGTGCAGGTCAGGAGATAGCTTGTGGGAGTCTGTTCTTTCCTTCCACCATGTGTGTCTCGAGCCCTTACCAGGTTTTGACCTGGGAGGAATGACAAACTCAGCGAGTTGGTTTTGAGTATAAGTTTTACTTCACACTTATGTCAAAGCAACACACAAGCATAAGCAAACAATCCTAAGAACCACAGACAATAGGCTCACAGCAGGGGTGTGCCTCTCCTGCAGCAGCCCGAAGGTTCCAGCTCCAGACTTCAGCTCCTCTGGATTCAGGCCCGGCGAGTCTCCTGAGGGCCCAGTGTTGTGGAATCGGGCGGCATTCAGAGGAGGAGAGCTCCAGGACATAGAGTCATGGTCCACTCTAAAATTCCCAGTTCTGAGCTGGTCCTTAAATAATTCGCTAAATCGTGCTAATAACACTTTGCCACACTTAACACATTTTCACTCTTATCTACAACGGCTGGGCTGCTTAGTGGGCCTATGCTCCCTTTCCTTTAAACTTTCTTTAGCCAGGCCTTTGCCTGCCTGGTTGTAGCATCTGTCCTAATCTCCCTCCAGCCAGGCCTTTGCCTGCCTGGTTACAAGGCTCCTTACATTGTGGGACCTAGGGTTGGAAGTCAGGTTGTCAGTCTTGGTGGCAAGTCCCACTGCTGTGTCTTACTGGCCCAGTATCCTGGCACATATTTAAAGTGTAAGTTTGATACGGTTTGGTAACCACCAGAATTAAGTTAATAAATGTATCTTCTGCACTTCAGTGTCCTTTTATGTCCCTTTACGTTCTCTGTCTATCTTCAAAACCACACCTTAGAAATTTATATAACTGTATAGCATGTGTTCTTTCACTCAATATAATTATTCTGAGATTTACCCATATTATTGTGTGTTAACACTTAGGGGTGATATATTATTTGTGATTTATTAAAGCTTGCCCAAGGATTCAGAAAGCAAACCCAGTCACAAGCTATAGAGGTCAGGCAGTGGTAATACACACCTTTAACCCCAGGATTCAGGCTTAAGAGGTAGACAGATCTCTGTTAGTTCAAGGCCACGATGGCTACATGAAATCGATGCAGTCCTAAAAGAAACAGCTCACACAAAGGCGATTTTAGCACTTGGACTTGGACGCTCACACCTTTAATCCCAGCACTGGGGACATGGAGGCAGGAGTGATATGCCTGGGCAGAAAGGAATAAAAGGAGAAGGCCGCTGGGCGTTGGTGGCGCACGCCTTTAATCCCAGCACTCGGGAGGCAGAGGCAGGCGGATCTCTGTGAGTTCGAGACCAGCCTGGTCTACAAGAGCAAGTGCCAGGATAGGCTCCAAAGCCACAGAGAAACCCTGTCTCAAAAAACAAAACCAAACAAAAACAAAAACAAAAAAAGGAGGAGGACACAGGAACTGAAAGCTTTTGCCTCTGGGGATTCATGGAGACAGGACTGCCATTTCAGGTTGGTAATCTGGCTCAGCTGCTTTGCTTTTCTGATCTTCAGTTTGAAGCTTGAACCCTAACATCTGTCTCTGGGTCTTTTATTTTTCGTGATGCACTAGTTCATTCCTTTTATTGTTTAGTATAAATTGATATTGTATTGATTGACATCTGTTGACTGTTAAACCAAAGCTGATATGGACTCACTGGGACTTCAGTCGACACTTGATGAACTGTGAATGTATAACTATCAGCAAGTAGATTCTTGTTTTGATTTTTTGTTTGTTTGTTTGTTTGTTTTCAAGACAGGGTTTCTCTGTGTAGCCTTGGCTGGCCCCGAGTTTACAGAGATCCGCCTGCCTCTGCCTCCCAAGTGCCGGGATTAAAGGCGTGCGCCACCAACACCCAGCTGCTTGTAGATTCCTAATGCCTCTTTCCTTTGGTTTCTTCAAGCACTGTAATCAGACAAACCACTACTTGGACTCATAGAGAAGGCTCAGATAAAGCGGAAGGTGAAAGAGAGATAGACGTTTCACGTGACACCACAGATCACTGTAGTTCTGACACCACACAGGGTCACTGTAGATTAGTGTGACACCACACAGGGTCACTGTAGTTGTTCTGACACCACACAGGGTCACTGTAGATTAGTGTGACACCACAGATCACTGTAGTTCTGACACCACACAGGGTCACTGTAGATTAGTGTGACACCACACAGGGTCACTGTAGTTGTTCTGACACCACACAGGGTCACTATAGATTAGTGTGACACCACACAGGGTCACTATAGATTAGTGTGACACCACACAGGGTCACCGTAGATTAGCGTGAACAACAGTATTGGTCTGAAAAATCAAGTTTCCACTACATCTTACAAGGCCAGCGTGACACGGATACCAAAACCATAAAAGACACAGGCTCAATGCCTAGTTACTTTTCTTGTTGCTATCTAAAGAAATACTTGATAGGGGCTGGAGAGACGGCTCAGGATTTAAGAGCACCGAGTACTCTTCCAGAGGCCCTGGGTTCAATTCCCAGCACCCACATGGCAGCTTACAACTGTTTGTAACTCAGGATCCAACACCTTCATACAGGCATACATGCAGGCAAAGCACCAATAAAATAAGAACAACAACAACAAAAGAAATACTTGATAAACCCAACTTCAGGAAGGAAAGCTGTATTTGGTCTCAGGGTTTGAAAGAGCACAGACCATTTGGGTGGGGAGGGAACGCACTTTTGGTAGTGCAGTGTGTGGTGGCTGGCCACAGTGGATTCACAGTTCGGAAGCAGAAAAAGGTAACTCTAAGACTCATTTCACTTTCTCCTCTGTTCACCTTTATTCAGCCTGGGATCTCAGGCCATGAAATGGTGCCATCCCATCTAGTGGGTGGTTGGGTCATTGCACAAATGAAACTCTAGAAACACTGTCACAGACATATCCAAGAGTGTATCTCTCTTAGTTGATTCTAAATCCGGTCCATCTGACAAGGAGGATTAACAAGTCCTTCCCTTGTCTGCTTGGCACCCAAAAGTATTGCTTTTAAATCATAACATTTCGTCTTCAGCCCCTAAAATCTCATATTCATCTCACAATGCAAAGTAAATTTAGATCATCCCTAGAAGTCTCCAAAAGCTTAGTTCCTAACATCCACAGAAGAGTAAAGGTAGGGCCATCTACTGAGTCTAGGTAACTCCTTAACTCTGAACATCTGTTTTACAAAAGTTCTCTATTTCCAATATACAACAATAAGGTAAATATTTCCATCCTACAAGAGGGGTCTGGGGCATAGCAAGGTAGAAATCCAATTGAGCAGACACCAAATCTTCCAGCTTCATGCCTGCCATCTCGGGCTCTTAGTAGCATGCTCTCAGTTCCAGCAGCGGTCGGTAACAATGTTTCTCCAGCTCCGATACTTGTAGCCACTGTGGTATTCGCCCCCTCTCCATGCCTACAGCTTTCCTTGAGAGAGACATTCCATGGCCCTAGCATCTCCAACGTCCAACATTGCAACTTAGGTTTCACATTCACAACCCTACCTAAAGGAACTTTCCGTATTGGATCTGACTCTGTCACACATTGCTTGTGTAGGGTAAAATGTCAGGAGCTCACTTCTGGGCTTGGAAATCCCACCAGTCCCCACCCTGGAAAACTCCACTCCTAAGAAACCCTATATAAGGCTGCCTCCCACTCAGTTCTCTGCTGCTTTTCACTCAAGCAGAGGCAGCCACCCTCTTGTGTCTTTTCCAGTGGGTTTCTTGTTTGAGGCTTGTTGTGCAGTGTGACTCTGTGGTGGTATTCCTTGGCTCTTGACTGCCAGGGTACCTTTCCCTTCAGAGCTGCACCACTTAGAGCCAGAACTTAGCAGCTTTCTGGAACCTTGGTGCAAGGTTTTAGGATCCTATCACTCATATTTTTTTGGGCATGAGCCTAGCCTTTAACGGCCAAGCCATCTCTCCACCCCTGATCTCGTAGTATTGCCAAGTTCTGCTGCTACCTTGAGCTATTATCTGGCTGTCTTCCACTGCAGCTGTAGTCTGTGTACTTTGGCAACTGGACCTGGGAAAACACTTCCTTAGGTGGTTGCTTTTGAGCAAAGGATCCCTTCAGCTATGTTCTCAGTTCTGTTTCTCAAATGAATTTTCATTTTTACAAGCCGGATATATATATGCTCTTGCCCTAAAAAGCAGCTTTCCTATTATCACAGTGAAACGTTCAAGGTTTCTCCTTAATTGTGCTAATTTCCCTAACAGTGATGGCAGCTTTTTCCTCACCCTCCTTGTCTGCAGCTTTAAACTTATCCGGGAGCTTGCCTTTCAAAAAGCAGACTTTTCATGCCATTTTGCTCCCTTTGCTGATCTTTCTCACTATAAACCTGGATAAGAGCAGAGAGCAGCAACTGTAACACAGACTGAGTACTGTCTTGAAACATCCTTTTGTAAACAAAATAGTCTGTTGCTTTTAAATTCAGCCTCACTTACGTTCCCAAGACAGATTTTTTTTTTTTTTTTTTTTTTTTTTTTTTTTTTTGGAATGTAACCCATGGGCCTCTGTTCTAGTTCTGGTAGTCTTTCTTCTCCCTCTACAATCTCTTGAGCACAGTTTCCACTGTTTGACTTTTAGTCAGCATTCCAACACCTCCCAAAATGTCCTATCAAGCTCTGCTTATAGCATCTAGGTCTTCTTCTTCATCTTCTTCTTCTTCTTCTTCTTCTTCTTCTTCTTCTTCTTCTTCTTCTTCTTCTTCTTCTTTCTTCTTCTTCTTCTTTCCTCCTCCTCCTCCTCCTCCTCCTCCTCCTCCTCCTCTCCTCTTCCTCCTCCTCCTTATGAAAAGGATCTCTCCGTGTAGCCCTGGCTGTCCTGAAGCTCACTTAGTAGACCAGGCTGGCCCAGAATTCAGAGATCTACCTACTCTGCCCCCTGGGATCAAGGGTGTGCGCCACCATCTGGCTCCATATAAGGCTTCTTTAGAATGCCTTCTAAACTCTTCTGCATTCCTCCAGAAAAATCAGTTTCAAAGGACCACACGGTCAGTTTTGTTACAGCAACAGACCCAATTCTAGCTACCAAATTTCTGTTCCTTTTTTTTTTTTTTTGCTGTGATAAAAGCAACTCGTGAAAGAGTGTGTTTTAGCTCACAGTTTAAGGGAATAATTTGTCACAGTGGGGAAGGCATGCCTGGCACCATGAGGTGGCTAGTCACATTGCAGCCACAGTCAGCACGTAGAGACATGGGTGCTGGTGCCCAGCTTACTTTCTCTTTTCCTTTTTTTATCAATCCATGGTGCCATCAACATTTATGGTGGGGTGTAGCTGGAAGTCTTTTCTCTGTCCCGCCTGGTCCCACCGGACTGGTTTCTCTCCCACCTGCCAGTTCCTGCAACCACTTATGAAATAATCATTCAGAGGCTTAATATTAATTATAATTGTTTGGCCCATGGCTCTGGTTTCTATTGACTAACTAGTTCTACATATAAATTAATCCATTTCTAATAATCTGTGTATCACCACGTGCCCTGTGCCTTACTGGTAATGCTCTGGCATCTTACTCCTCTGGCAGCTCCCCAACTCTGCCTTCTTTCTCCCTGTCTCTCTGCTTGGATTTCCTGCCTAGCTATATTTGGCCCTGCCATAGGCCAAAGCAGCTTCTTTATTAACTAATGGTAGTAAAACATATTCACAGCATACAGAAGGGTATCCCACATCAGTGGGGTCCCAGACTGAATAAAAAGGAATAGTTAAAACAGTGTTTAGTGGGCTGGAGAGATGACCCAGCGGTTAAGAGTACTGATTGCTCTTCCAGAGGATCTGGGTTCCACTCCCAGCACCCACATGGCAGCTCACAGCTGTCTGTAATTCCAGTTCCAGGGGACCCAATGCCCATGGCAAAACACCAGTGCACATAAAATAGTCATAAAACGTATATTTTAAAAAAATCCTCCTTGGTTAAAACATGCTAAAAATAACCTCACAGACATGCCAGAGTTCTGTTTCCTAGGTGATTCTAAATCCAGTCCAATTGGCAATGAAAACTGATCACCACAAATCATAATAAACAAGAAAGGCAAATAGCCTGGTTGGTGTGGTGGCAAATGCCTTCAATTGCAGCACTTGGGGATCAAAACCCTGTGAGTTCGAGGCTAGCCTGGTCTACATAGTGAGTTCCAGGACAGCCAAGGCTATGTAGAGAGACCTTGTCTCAAACAAAAGGAAAGGTGTAAAAGAGAAGGAATACTAATCTTCTTCTTCTTCTTCTTTTCTTCTCCTGCCTTTGCCTCCCAAGTGCTGGAATACTAGTATTCTTTATGAGCATAGATGCAAAAAATCCTAAACAGAAGATTAGCAAACAGAATCAGACAGCAATTAGATTATTCTAGTTAGTATGGCCGCATGGGGTTAATTTCAGGGATGCAAGGATGTTTCAACGTATACAACACGATAAGCTCGGCACAACACGTTTATAGAATGAACGACAGCACCCTAAGATCATTTCAATAGATGCAGAAAGGCATTTGATGGTCAAGGACTGAGCAAGGACTAGTGAGATGGTTAAATGTGAAGAGGCCTTTGCCACATAAGCCTGATTGTTGTGCCCAAATTCTGAATCCCCAAATCACCAAGAGACTCATTCGGGTGCAAAAGCAAAGAGTCTTATTATTAATGAGTTAGCTGCATTAACAGGGGCCCTCCATCTATTCCACATGGCCGGTTGGGGTGAGAAGGACCCAAAGAAACCCTGAGGCAGGGAACTTACTGGGCAGTGCAAAGGGAGTATCTAGGGGTACGCAACAGTCTCAGGATTGGCGCACTTCCAGGCTTGGGCAACCTGTCCGGTGTTGATTGGTTAACTGGTTGCTATGGCCTATTGGCCCTCTCAGGGTGGTTGCTATGCTCTGCATGGCACTGTTATGCCACTTTTACCGTAAAGTGCAGCAAAGCACCTCAGCTAAATTTTTTTTTTTTTTTTTTGAGACAGGGTTTCTCTGTGGCTCTGGAGGCTGTCCTGGAACTAGCTCTTGTAGACCAAGCTGGTCTCGAACTCACAGAGATCCACCTGCCTCTGCCTCCCGAGTGCTGGGATTAAAGGCCACCACCACCCGGCCTGTCAGCTAACTTCTGATTAGTTCCTTGCCATGGGGGTATCTGACCTCCTAGTGACTGGGAGGCCAAGCACATGTTGAGTCTTTTTGTAGCCTGTTATGGTTGCTAAAGCAGGGGCCTGGTCCCTTTATGATGACCTGAGTTTGTTCCCGGAAGCCTTGTAAAACGGTGAAAAGAGAGAACCAACGCTCAGAGCTCTGAACCATTCGGAAGATAGCAAGAATATAAGAAAAAGGAGAGATAATAAACTTTAGGAAAACAAGAAGGCCCAACTTGACAAAAATGGAATGAGTTTCTGTACACTAACAATGAAAGCCTGGAATCTGAAATTAAAAGCATACTGCCATTTATAATTGCACTAGAAAAAGATAAAATTCATTGGTAAATCTAACAGAACAAGTAGGAGATTTGTATTCTGAGACATTTCAACATACTGGTGAAATCAAGATCTAAATAAATGGAAAAATAGTGTTTACGATTGGGGCACTCAATATTGTCACAAGGAACAGTCATTTCCAAAATGGACTATATTAATATTAAGATTCTTTTTTTATTTTTTTATTTGAATTAGAAACAAGATTGCTTTACATGACAATCCCAGTTCCCTTCTCCCTCCCATCCTCCCCTATTACCCCCCCCAACTAAAACCCTATCTATCACATATCCTTTCTGCTCCCCCTGGATGGTGAGGCCTTCCTTAGGCTGTCATCAGAGTCTATCGTATCCTTTGGGATAGGGCCTAGGTCCACCCCGGTGTGTCTTGGCTCAGGGAGTATTCCTCTATGTGGAATGGGCTCCCAAAGTCCATAACTATGCTAGGGATAAGTACTGAACTACTACAGGAGGTCCCGTAGATTTCCGAGGTTTCCTCACTGAAACCCATGTTCCTGGGGTCTGGATCAGTCCCATGCTGGTTTCCCCTCTATCAGTCTGGGGAGCAAGAGCTCCCCAATGCTCAGATCAGCTGTTTCTGTGGGTTTCACCAGCCTGGTCTGGACTCCTTTGCTTTTCACTCGTCCTTCTCTGCATCTGGATTTCAGTTCAGTTCAGTGATTAGTTATGAGTGTCTGCTTCTACTTTCACTAGATGCTGGATAAGGGCTATCGATCGGGGGGCATATAAGTCAGTCATCAATCTCATTATCAGGGGAGGGCATTTAAGGTAGCCTCTCCTCTGTTGCTTAGATTGTTAGCTGGTGTCATCTTTGTAGATCACCAGACATTTCCCTAGTGCCTGATTTCTCTGTAGACCTAAAATGTCTCCCTCTATTACGGTATCTTCATTCTTGTTATCTATTCTTCCCCCGACTCAACCTTTCTGCTCCCTCATGTCTTCCTCACCCCTCCTCTTCTCCCCTTCTCATTCTCCTAGCTCCCTACACCCTCTTCCCATGCTCCCAATTTGCTATTATTAAGATTCTTTTATGTTCTTAGGAATATTAAAAGCTAAGTCACCTAGAAGGGCGACTTAAAAATAAACAAACAGTTTATGATCAGAGTATATAAAGAATCCATACAAATCAGTTAGACAATGAAATATATTGGGAAAGAAACTTAGTAAGTCTGAAGGGGCTGCAGAGCAAGCAGGACAAGAAAACTCCAGTTACAAAATGATGCCACAAACATGGGTTGCAAGAATTTCCATGTAAAACCTGACAAAAGCTTAAAAAGGGATTCTAAAAGCAAAAAGAAGTCAAGCACGGCTTCTTGGTAGCAGCATTTTCTCAGGTGGGCTCTGTTTGCTAGAGACAAGCAGATGCTCTCGGCTCCTTTAAGAGATTTTCCTGACTCACCATTAGTGTCAAAACTGCATGGCTCTTTTAAGAAACCCAGCTACCAAACTTGCATGGAAGATTTAGCTTTTACTCATACAGACAAAAAAAGGTTTAAGAGACAAGGCAGTTAGCACAGCTCCCAGTGCTGGCAGTAAACCTACCCCCGCCATGTTTGAAAGCCAGCAGCTAAAAACATTTGCTTTAATTTTAGCAATGCTGTTTAGCAGATTAAAGACTCATGGCCAGAAAAAAAGATAGAGATATACAGTAAAGTCAGATTCAGATGAAGAAAAACCTCTAAAGGGTTTACAATGTGTTAAAAAATATATGTAGACTTGGGAGAGAAAAGAAAAAGGATAAAGTGGTTTAAAAAAGAAAGATAGCTGGGTGTGGTGGCACAAGCCTTTAATCCCAGCACTTGGGAAGCAGAGACTAGCAGAACTCTGGCAGAGTGAGTTCAAGGGTAGCCAAAGTTACACAGAAAAACCTTGTCTCAAAAAACGAAAACTAAAAGTAAAAGAAATAGAGCAATAAAAAGGCCATGTAAACCAGGCAGTGGTGGCGCACGCCTTTAATCCCAGCACTCAGGAGGCAGAGACAGGTGGATCTCTGTGAGTTCGAGGCCAGCCTGGTCTACAAGAGCTAGTGCCAGGACAGCCTCCAAAGCCACAGGGAAACCCTTTCTCAAACAAACAAATAAACAAACAAACAAAAAGCCATGTAAAGATGGAAAATACACAGTCTGGACACTGTGTGTTATTATGTTGTCTTTGAATTGTTTAGTTGCTGAGGAAGGAGCAGCAGCTGCCAAAAGACATTTGATAATAAATGCTTCTGGATTAATCCAATTTACATATTTTGAAAATGCTTTGACTCCAGAATTTAAGTTTAAGGACAGGTTACTATGGAAAAGAGGTTCTGTTTTTGTTTCCACAGAAAATGAAAAACTGTGGATTCCTTCCAGACTAATATGGTTTGGTGAAGCAAGACCCCCCTGAAGCAGTGGCCCAGGTTATCCAACATCCAAACAAGCTGAAATGATGTAGCCTTGCAGACTACTACAGCCAGGATTTAGCCAGGTTTCTGGGTTTTCTAAGGATCCCCATGGTATTGACAGTACCCCCAAACAGCAGACACCCAAATTCCCAAATATTATTTATAATTTTTTTCACTTAAATTGGGTTGGTTATAAATGGTTAATGATCACAACCAATCTCTTTCTAAAGGGAAAAAAAGGGGGGGGGGAAGATGTAGAAATGAATACTTTGTATTGGTATGGATTTTGGTTTATTGATACAAATTTAAGGTCAGTCTTGTTATATGTATATTTCTCCTATTGTTTAGGTATTGTGTTTATACAGATCACTTGAAAATGTAATGTAGGAAGCTGGAGAGATGGCTCAGAGGTTAAGAGCACTGACTGCTCTTCCAGAGGTCCTGAGTTCAATTCCCAGCAACCATATGGTGGCTCACAGCCATCTATCATGAGATCTGGTGCCCTCTTCTGGTGTGCAGGCAAACATGCAGACAGAACACTATATGTAATAAAAATAAGTAAATAAATTAAAAAAGAAAATGTAATGTATAATTAAATACAAATTACAGATAGTCACCTACAATAGTCAAAACTTACAGTTATGTTAGATTTTCTAGATATACAAAGATTTATTTGAGATGGATAGATAGTCTTAAAACATTTCAAAGACCTACAGAATATGCCATTTAAAATGGTTTAGAGTTTTTCATGACAGTGAAATAATTAAGACAGAACTAGCCAATAAGAAGCCCTAGTCATCAGTCAACAGTCTATAAATTAATATATGTCTCTGTGTGCTTATTTGGGGCTGAAGGGGCTGTAGAGCAGGCAGGACAAGAAAACTCCAGCTATATAAGTCTGAAATCACAAAGAGATTCAAATGGCAAATAAACACATGAAAATGTTCAGCCTCACTGACCAAGAAACATAAACTAAAACCACAGGTCAGGGTCTGGAGAGATGGTTTGGCTACTGAGAGCGGTGGCTACTCTTTCAGAGGAGCCAGGTTTGGCTTGCAGGACCCACATGGTGGTTGACAGCCCTCTGAACTCCACTCCCAGGACATCTGATGTCTTCTTGGGAATGCTGCAGACTTCTGCCCACATGTGGTGCACAGACATGTACACCGACATGCATATGCAAAAAAATTTAGAATCTCACATTCACACGACTACACTTTTAGAGAGTATTGGTGTAACTCTGAAGTGGCTATAAAGGTCGTACATAGTGTGCAAACTGAAATTAGTGCCTTGGTTTTGAGAAATGTTGACCGTATCTAAAACTTAATCCAGTAACCAGGGAAATTTCCAGGTAGGAACTTCACGCTACTTTCCAAGGACATTGTGTACATGCACAAAATACATTAGCTAAAGTAAAAACAACCCAAATGTTCATGGATAATTATGTTTTCCTATAGCTGAGTAGCATGTCACGTTGAAAATGAATTATAGTTACTTGGGCAAAGAAGCCATTGATTGAAATTAGACAATCACAAAACAAGACAAACATGATTCTGTTTACATGGAATTAAAAAACAAAATAACCTATGACATTAGAAGCCAAAATAATCACTAGCTTTCAAGAAGTGTTTGCGAGGGAGCATGGAGAGGGTTTCTGGAATGCTGGAATGTTCTTTCTGAAGACTTCCCCTGGCTTGTGAGACTTCACCTGAAGATTGTAAGGGTGTATTTATTTGAGGTGATTTAATGAGCTATATACATTTATGGTTTGTTGACTTATTAGTATTAGATATTTTAATCAGCTATTTGAAAAAATAGACTCATGGATCCCATCAGAACAGTTGTCCACAAGGAAACTGAAGGAATGGACAGGGGCTTTAAGAGTAAATGGTCAGGTATGTGGACAGCGGAGCAGATAAAGCTCCCTGATGAGTAGATGGCACAGAGCCTGTGCTCGTAACAGCTCTAGGGTTGTGAGGTAGCTAATGTGGACACTGGGCACAGGTCCTCGTTGTAAAGTACACTAAATAAGAAGTCCAGCTCCTCTGTTATTCACTTGTCACATTTCAAGTGCTCAGCGGCCTCGTGAGTTCAATGGCTCAATTGTCTACCACAGGCAAAGGACAGAAACTGCCCATCATCCTAGGATGGTCTGTTGGGTGACATGGGCAAACATGGTCGCATTCTGGAAAAGAATTCCAAAGAGACCATAAAAAGATTCTGAAAGTCACCAGCGCTGAATGAAGGTGTGCGTGTAGGAAAACAGACCAAAGTGTCAGAAAATCCAGAAAGTGATGTGGAAGCCAAGACAATTTCAATGAGGAAAAACACGGATGTTTGACGTTACAGAGAAGGAGCTAGAATCACGTGGCAAGTAGCAGATCAGTAGAGAACTTAGAGCGGTTCCTGGGCGTGTTCAAGTCAGATCATTGGGTCCAGAGTGTGAAGGAAAAAAGTTAGAAACTTCCAACAAAACCTGGCCTTAGCTGGACACAGTAAATCATTTGTTCTGTGCCCTGGCTCGTGGAGCCCAGACAAGTCAGGGTCTGGAATGGTGTGGTCTGCCTTAGATATAAGGAGAGGCCCAAAGGTTCAGATGTGAACACCCTTTGCTTGGGCTCAGAAGAAAGCTATCATTGGCAGGATGGATAGGGTTTCTTTGACCATAAGGAAGTGTCCCTGTGGATATTTCCGGGGTTGTTAGTGAGATTCCTGAGAACATAAATAATCTGGGGCAGGGCCTAGGGGTTCGTCATAATGCACACATATGCAAGTGTACACACACACACACACACACACACACACACACACACACAAACACACACACATACTTGAACCCTGAAAGGAGTATCAGACAAGGTCCCAAGGGCTTGCCAAATTGCAGTATTCCTAAGACTTGCTCCACCCCCCTATTTCTGAGGTCTCCATCAGCAGAGAGCAGAGACCAAAGGAGTAGGTGTTTCTCTTTGATTTCAGTCAGGGGAGACGTTAAGGCTTAGAGGAGTGTGCAGAAAGGGGGTCAGAATTATCTCTGGAAAGTCACCCTAATGAGTCACATCTCATCTCAGTGTCTCAAGGGAGAAGACAGGTAGCCACAATAGAGTGGTTTGATATCCTAGTTGGCAGCTGCTTTCTTCCTTGGGAGTCCTAATGTCTTCTCTTCCCACTCCTTATCTCCCTCAGGGACTTGGTCATGTTCTCTCCCAGCTCTCAGAGGGTTTCCCCAAGGATTCTATGACTCTGTCCTCCCAAAGTCCCCCCCTTTCCCCTCCCCCCATGACTCCCATCCCCCCACTCACTCCCACCCGCCCACTCCTTTCTCCTTATTTCGGGCATCAAGCCAACCTCCTGTTTACTCAGTTCACTTTCCTGGTTGACTTGAGGGCCCTATCAGTAACAAAGCTTTATCTTGCCCCCTGAAAACCTGCCGTAGGTGTTTAGATGGAAAGTCACAGCTCGAGAGAGAGAAGATCCCCCACCCACTCAGGCTGCACAGAAGTCCAGGCCTCGGTGATAAGGGAGGAGGACTTGGGAGGGGTGTTGACAGAGGACTCTAGGCTTTGCAGCTGCTGTTTCCTGAGGAGACTCCTCAGCAAACAGTGATCTCCATAGTAGGGATCAGAAGAGTATGGCATGGGCCAGGCCAGTCCCATGAGACATGGTGACTCCAGCCCAGAAAATCCACACTAACTTGCCTCCCACTGTACCACCTGGCCCCCATGCCTCATCGCAGACCAATTGCAGAGTAACAGAGAGGCTCAGAGTCACTCAAAACCTGTCCAGCCGGTCCTTTCTAAGGGTACAAAAGAAAGAAGAAAGGAAGAAAGAGAGAAAGAAAGAAAGGAAGAAAAGAAAGAAAGAAAGGAAGAAAGAAAAAAGGATAGGGGATAGCACAGCCACAGAAAACAAAACAAAACAAAACAAAAATCCCAAACCAAGTAATTCTCCAGGAAGTGAAACCCTCATGGTCTTGTGGAGCCAGGAAATAGAAACCTCTGGCCTTTGTCACACACGACACCCCCACTGTACCCTCGTCCCTGCCACAAGTAAATAAAGAGCACCTCAGAACTTCAAGGAGCCCAGCAAATTTAGTTTTCCATGTTTCCATCTCATAGGTGAGAGACCCAGGAGACCCTGATGGACTTGGGATAAGGATGCTCTGATACACAAGACAGGCCTGGGTCGAGGCCTCAGACTCCTGCTCATCCCCAGACCCCTGACCTCCACTGGTGACTGGAAGATGGGTAGGAATCAAGGCTCAGCTTGGGACTGTAAGGAACCAGGATCCGGATGTGGGCCCTTTACTATTGTTTCTGGCAGGGTCAGGGGTCAAAGAAGTTAAACTGGTCAGTGAGCCAGCAAACATGACCAGTTGCCACCTCCCATCTTCAATTTCAAGCCCTGCCCACTACCCTAACCCTGCCCAGGGACCCAGGATCTCAACACGCTGCTCCCCAGCTGTCTCCATAAGGCGACGCCCTTCCAGGATTGAATTGATCCACAAGTTCTCAGGGTGTAACCGCCAGCTGTCCTCACACCACTCACAGAACACAGGCTGCAGACTCATCCATCCTCCACCCTTGGCAGGTCTTCAGGGCTCCCCATTCCACCTGGTCTGAGATCAGCATCCTCCTCCAGGAAGTTGGCATCAGGAGCTTGTCAGGTGACCCAGGGTGTGGCCGAGGGAGCCAGGAATCCCCACTATATAGCCAAGCTTGCAGTCGGGTCCTGCAGCTCCGGGACCCGCAGGTGAGAAGGGCTGAGGTTCCCCTGCAGAAAGGGGACGACTAACGCCCTGTTCTGCAGCCAGGTTCTAGACGGCTTCTTTTACCTCTGCCTTCAGACCCCTGGATACCCAATACCCCATCCATTGTCCTTGATCCCGACCTCCTCTCTTCATGCCTGGCCTCACCCCTACCCCAAACCCCTCTGCTCCTGTCTCTTCAACTGCCCTTCCCGCTTGAGCCCTCCTTACACCCAGGTGGCCCTTGTCCTGAGACTGCCCCCTTCTGTCCCATCTGTAATGGTTTCCAACAGGACAGCATTTTCTGACCTTCCTCTCTCTCTCCCAGCTGCAGGCATGGGATCCCTGTGGAGCTTGTGGGCCCTCTGGGCCGGAGCAGCCCTACTGTGGGGTAAGTCAGATCAAGCGCCCTTTCATGTCTGGGAAAACTCCGCTTGCCTGGGTCAGCACCCTCAAGTTTTGTCCCCTCTGCAAACCACCTCTCAGTGCTACCCCCTAAGGCTAACTTAAATGAAACAGAGGCTCGCTGACATTCGAGAGGCCCTTAGGTAGTGAAAGAAATGGCATGTAATTAATTCATGCTTCTCTGTCTCTCTGTCTCTCTGTCTCTCTGTCTCTCTGTCTCTGTCTCTCTCTCTCTCTCTCTCTCTCTCTCTCTCTCTCTCACACACACACACACACACCTACTGAGAAGCCCACTACCATCCAGTTTTTTCTTCAATCTCTTTCCCCCTTCACACCCTTCACGCAAATCCTTAGTCATATTAAGACAGGCATCACACAGACTGGGTGGGAATTTCATTTAGAACGTCAGTTAGCCCAACAGCTTTTCTTGAAAAATTTAAAAGGCTCCAATCTTTCGTATTAACAACCAGCAAAAGCTGTTTCAGGTGGAGCACGGTGCTCCAGGGTCCACGGTCGCCACCTAGACTATCTCCCACATTTCCAGTCCTCGTCTGCTGCAAGAGCCCCGTGCAAGCTGCTCAGGCACTGGGGCAGCAAAATCCAGGAAAGGTTATAGATGCATGAACGCTGCACGAGTAGGGCAGGAAATAGGAGCAGAGGGGGAGAATTATCTCAGGAGGGTCTCAGGCCCAGGCCAGCGGGTTGGGTTTGTAGTGGGAGAACTAGGTAATGGACCCACGACTGCGTTTTCTTAAGGGTTGACCCAGGAGGCCACAGTGGACCCCAGGAACACTGGTGGGGAAGAATTCCTCACGGCCTTCCTGCAGAACTCCCAGCCCGGGTACAGCACCGCCGCTCTCCGCCTCTTCATCTCCAGTCTGTCAGAGAGCACCACCTCTGTCACCATCCTCAGCCAGGCCGATGACACCTCACAGAAGGTCACAGTGAAGCCTGGGGAGTCAGTCACGGTCAACGTCAATGCCAAAGCAGAGATGAGGGGCAGCGGCACTTTCCAGGGTGCGGTGGTGGTCCACTCTGACCACCGCATCTCCGTGCAGGCTTTAAATGCTAAGCCTGGAACGGCCGAGCTAACACTGCTCTGGCCTGTTGGAGCCCTGGGCACAGAGTACTTTGTGCTCACACCCCCTGGCGTCTCTTCCCAATATGTAAAGGAGTTTGCTGTGGTGGCTGGCAGAGCAGGTGCCTCAGTTGTGATCAGCTTGAAGGCGGGGGTGACATTCCAGGGCACTTTCCATCCAGCTGGTAGTACCTTAAGTGTGACTCTGGAGCCCTATGAAGTAGTCCAGTTACAGAGCACAGCAGATCTCTCTGGGTCAAGGGTCACAGCCAACAGCCCAGTGGCTGTCCTTTCTGGCCACAGTTGTGCCCAGAAGCACACACAATGCAACCATCTGGTGGAGCAACTGCTTCCCACATCTGCTTGGGGAACCCACTATGTGGTCCCCCCTCTGAGCTCCCAGTCCCGCTATGATCTAGCCTATGTTGTAGCCAGCCAGACCACGAAACTGACATACAACCATGGGGGCACCGTTGGTTCCCGAGGCCTCCGGATGGGCGATGTGGTCGAGTTCGAGATCCGGCCAAACCGGCCACTCTATCTGTCTGCAGACGTGGGCATCCAGGTTGTGCTGTTTGGCACAGGGGCCATAAAGGACCAAGTGACCTATGACCCTTACCTGGTCCTGATCCCAGATGTGGCAGCCTACTGCCCTGCCTATGTGATCAAGAGCATGCCAGGCACTGAGGGTGTGGCATTGGTGGTCGCCCAGACAAAGGCTACCAGGGAGCTAACCGTGGACGGGCAGTCATTGGGGGCCAAACTCACCTGGGTGGCTGTGCCAGGCAGTGAGTTCTCCTATGCAGAAGTGGACCTTGGCACCGCTGACAAGATACACACAGCTGAGGCTTCCACCAGTTTTGGGCTGCTCACTTTCGGGCTGGCCCAGGCTGTGGGCTATGGGACATCAGCTGCCTGTGGACAGAGTGAGTGATGGGAAAAGATCCCTGGCTTTGGCCTTTTGGCCGTGCCTTCTCTACCTATTCCTCTTTGGCTTCCTGCCTTAGTTGACCTTTCTATGTCCCGTCTATCCTCCATGGTACATGTCCTTAATTCCTCTCAGCCCCTCCCCTACCCCTACAGCAAATGATCCTAAGTGTTTAGCAACAAGAGTGACCTGAGGTACACCTGCTGCTAGCGCTGTGTCAGGAAGCCCCTGCTATGCACTCTGCTGGTTTGTGGGGAGGTTGGGGTCTCCTGGGGAGACCCAGGGAGCCAAAATAGAAGGATCTTTGGGAAGGCGCTGGTCAGTATTTTGATACCTTAGAAACTACTGTTGCTAACTGCAATGCTCATGAGATCCAAAACAGTAACAATGAGGACCGGTATGGGGGCGTCTCTGCATTCCAGCCTCCCTGGGTGCTTCATGAGCTTTGGCATTGTTGAGGGACACGATCTGGCCCTGTGTGAGACCTCAGGCTCAGCCCATTCAGAAGATGCCACCAGGCAGCTCCGGTGTTGTGAGGACACAGGGCCAGAGCCGGAGGTCACCGGGGTGAAACCCCAGCTGTGCCTGCAAGACCTTCAGTCTGTCATTCCATCTCTCTAGGCTTCAGTGTCTGTGACTCTCAAGTGGGGACCATGCCTGACCCCCCCCCCCCAGCAGGACTGTGGTGAGAGAGAACTAATGAATCTGTGTGAAGTCCTTAGATCGGTTAGTGGGGAAAGATCAGGGCGGTGCAGGGTGAGCTGTTGCTGGGGGGGGGGCGCAGAAGGAGAGAGTTCTTGAGGGCTGGGGGCTGACCAGGAAGGGCTGTTTCTTCCCACATCGTCTTCAAACTGGGAACCCAGACCCAGGGATTTCTCATCCTGACAAAAGCGCTACCCGACTTTAAGGGGCACTTACAGGATGTGTGCGTCTGTGTGTATACACACCTAGGCAAACATGTGTGTATCTGTGTGTGAGCTTGTATATACACTCAGGCATGTATGTACATATCTGAGTGTAAGCAGGCATGCCACCCAGTTATGCATGTATGTATGCAGGTTTGCACACCCAGGCACACATGTGTAGAGGCCAAAGGTCAATGCCAGGTACCCTCTTCTGATCCCTCCCATCTTGTCTGCTTGTTTTTGAGATTCTGAACCTGGAGCTCTCAATCAGCTAAACTGGCTGACCAGCAGCCCCTGGGATGTGCCTGTCCCTGCTCCTGCCAGTCTCACTGAGCTAACGCTCTTGACGCTGTGCCCAGCTTTCACATGGGGCTGGGATCTGAACTCATGTCCTCAGCTTACACAGCGAGCGCTTGACCCACATCCCACTGGCCCGTCTTCCGCTTCCTGTCCTTTGACCATTCCGGCCAGGTGGGAAGACAAGGAAGAGGGGATCAAATATGAACAGTTGAATGTGTCGGTGGCTGCTCCTGGTCCCTCTTCACTACCCGCCATTCCTCTGGGCCAAGCTGTGCTGAACAGTGAAATCACAAACCCTGGGGTGCCAGGGAACCAGGAGAATCCCTCTCCATGAGGGTGCAAACCTCAGTTTCCATGTCTGTAGAATGGGTGGCTGTGAGCCCACTGTCCACAGTCCACCCTGAAGGAGGCCCCAGGTTTCTGACCTCAAGAAAGTTTCTAACTCCGTTTCTAACTCTCTTCCTCCCCAGCCCGGCTCTCCCCAGGAGAGGCTTCCTGCCAAGGCATTCAGTGTACATCTGGACAGCGCTGCCAGATGGTGAGCGGGAAGGCCAGGTGTGTGGCAGAGTCCATAGCTGTCTGCCGCGCCCAGGGTGATCCCCATTACACAACCTTTGATGGCCGTCGCTATGACATGATGGGCACCTGCTCCTACACCATGGCTGAGCTGAACGGAGACGATGAGACCCTGCCAGCTTTCAGTGTGGAGGCTAAGAATGAGCACCGGGGTAGCCGCCAAGTGTCCTATGTGGGCTTGGTCACCGTCCATGCCTACAGCCACTCTGTGACGCTGGTCCGTGGGGAAACTGGCCTCGCCCGGGTAAGTGTTCAGAGTTTAATACCCATGAGACACCAGTCAAAAAAAAAAAAAAAAAAAAAAAAAAAAAAAAAAAAAAGAGCCCAAGCCCTGCTGTCAGACCCCAAATTCAAGGCCTTTTAGTGGGAGGTGGGAGGGAGCTGGTGAGATTTGAAAACCAGTAACAGTTCTTTAAACCTTCCCCTCACCAACTCCACTTGTAGAAATGTTAAGGACGTTTAGTGACCGGTTAGGAGGAAAACAATCGGACACTATTTGGAAAAGCAAAAGGGAAAAAAAAGAAAATGGAGAAAGAAATGATCTAATTGTCCAACAACTGGGGGCTCTCTGCTGCTGTAACAAAATTGCCGTTGGTGATCCTATGCAGGGGCCAGATCTGTTTCTTGGGACATTCTGTGTTTAATGCTTCCAGGATCTCTTTGAGGTGGCATTGTACTGTGAGGCCCGAGAGCTAGGTCCTCGTGGCTAACAGTTGGCAGGGAAGCATGCAGGCTGTCTGCAGGGTCTCTGTGCTGAGTCTGGTGAATACATTTCCACACACTCCAAGCAAACAGCAGTTATCTTCCTCCCCTACCATGTCGCCATGGAAGTGGTAAGGTCTCTCTCTACACAAGCCAGTCACTGTTCAGGTTGAGAGTCCCTTATCTTCAGGACAAAAAATGTTTCAGATTTTCAACTTTTTAGAATTTTGGAACATTGGCATGTAGATACTGTGATGGGACCCTAGCCCAAACACAAAACTCATTTAGGTTCCATACATTCCTAACAAAAAGCCTAAAGATATTTTATATGCTATGTTCAGGGCACACATTTTTTTTTTATCTCTTATTAATCTTTCTGGTATCAGGGACTGAACCCATGTGTAACATCTTCTTAATGCTCAAAAAGTGTCAGATTCATTTTATTAGTTCAGATTTCAGATGTTTGAGCAAAGGGTATATAATCTAGTCAGCGAACACTTGTACACCAGCCCCCTGCACAGACTCTACACATTTTTTTGTTTTTGTTTTTGTTTTTAAAGATTTTATTTATTTATTATATATACAACATTCTGCTTCCATGTATATCTGCACACCAGAAGAGGGCACCAGATCTCATAACGGATGGTTGTGAGCCACCATGTGGTTGCTGGGAATTGAACTCAGGACCTCTGGAAGAGCAGTCAGTGCTCTTAACCTCTGAGCCATCTTTTCAGCCCGACTCTACACATTTTAATGATTCTTCATTTACCTCAGATACCTATATGTACATTCCTGTCAGACTGACAGCCTCATTTTTTATGTGCTTGAAAGTCAATTACAGACGTCAGAACATGTTACCAAAATGACTTCAACATATATATCATTAATTAGAATGCAATGCTTAAATAACTTTTGCTTAATTTCCAGATACACACACACACACACACACACACACACACACACACACACACACACACACTCTCATTGCTCTGGGTCTGATGAGATAGGCCTAAATCCAAACTACTCAAGAGGCTGATTCTAAGTTCAAGGCCAGCCTGGGCAACTTAGTGAAAGAAAAGCACAGGAAAGATGGGAACTTGACTGAGTGGTACAGTGCCCAGGTAGACTCTGCACGTGACGGGCTGGGTGTACAGTCAGGGACAAATCACCTGCCTGGCATGTGTAATGCCCTAGTTTCTGTTTTAATTTTTATTTTAGTCAGAATCTCGCTATGTAACTCTGGCTGGCCTGGAACTCACTGTGTAGACCACGATGGCCTGAACCTCATAGAGATCTGGCTGCCTCTGTCCCCTGAGTGTGGAACGCCTCCGTTTCAATCCACATCTCCCCTCAAAATCAAAACTACACACTGGCTGTGTACTCTTCAACTGAGTCTTGACAAATGTGCAACAACCCCCCCCTCATTAAGATAGGGCATATTTCATCACCTTGGATGATGACTGTCAGCTGTGCAGACAGTCTTCAAGCAGTGTCTTGTGCATATGACTGTCCTGATTTTTCCCCCCCCAAATTAGTTGAGCCTCCCAGTGCTTGGGAGGCAGAGACAGGTAGGTACCTCTGTGAGTTTGAGGCCAGTCTTGCGTACATAGTGAGTATAGAGACTCATGAAGAATTCATAAAAGGGCATATTATAAAACTTGTAATTCTGCATATGACATCCACACCATAAACTACTTCTGTCAGCCCTTTAAAAAAAACATTGAATTTTTGAAATGTTATTATTGAACTCCAAACATTACAAATGCTAGCTGAATGCTCTACTGCCGGGTTACATTCCTGCTCTCTTCGTTTCATTTGGAGACAGGGCTCACGGGGTTGACCAGATGGCCTCGCACTTGCAAGCCTCCTGTCTCCTCCAGAATAGCTGGAGTTCTTATTGGTCCTTCCAGACTTGACTCAACTGTGCCTTCTCTGGGAGCCTTCCTTAGCTGGCAGAATTCAGTGTGGCCTTTTCTCAAGGCTTCCAACCCTCTGCCAGAGACTCCCCTCCCCCATCCCAGTCCTGACTCCTCAGCTTGCATGGGCCGCTGATGCTATCTTACCCCCCCCCCCCCTTCTCCTAGCACAGGGTCAGGAAAAAGGCGGGTTTGTTTCATAGAAGTTGGCAGAGGCTAGGTGTGGGACAGAAATAAGATCCTTCCAAAGTGAAGAAAGCAAACTGCTTGCTTCACAGAGAGGGAGGAGGCATTCGGCAACGTTGCCATTCTGTACGCCGCTCAGAATGTGCCAATGCTTGGGTTATAGCTGTCCCCGGGCACAGATCTTACTATGCTGATTGATATGACACAGTGACAGTTTAATGAGGCCGGCGGCTTGCGACAGATTGGTCATCATCTTGGCGGTTGCTGGTCTTGACTAGTTCTGCCCACAGCCTTTTGTCTCTCAGGCCCTGTCTCATGAACATGAACCCTGCTTTGGTTCCCTGGTTCCCTGCAGCTGCCCCTGGCTGCCACCAGAGCTGCCTGGCTCCTTCCTCACACTGGCTTCAGGCTTGTAGTGAGCCTGCTGTTCTGCCAGGCACTGCTGGAGATGCTGGAGACAGAACCGTGAGGTGGCCTTCTAGTGGCTCAGACAGACGGAGAATGTGGGAAACCAGCACATTGTGGGAGAAGGCTAGATGCCATGGGGACCGGAAGCCAGAGCAGGAGGGATGATGGGGATGGCCTCACTGAGTCAGTGACACCTCAGCAGAGGTTAGCTGGGGGTAGGGGGTCTTCATGCACACCTCAGGGGTAACACTTAAGCCACCAGAGGTGCAAGAGCAAGCATCCCTAGGCTCAGCTGGGAAGGACAAGGAAGGAAGGCGTCCTGTGCACTAGAGCTGGGGACTTGAGTGGAGGACGTGAGGGCCGAAGGGGAGATAATACAGGGGTCTGACCTCTGCCGCCTCTCTGCAGATCGACAGTCAGCGCTCCCGCCTTCCTGCCTCCCTGAGTGAGGGTCGCCTGCGTGTGTATCAGAGTGGAACACGAGGTGTGATAGAGCTGGACTTTGGGCTGGTGGTCACCTATGACTGGGATGGCCAGCTGACACTGAGCCTGCCCAAGCGCTTCCAAAACCAGGTGTCTGGGCTGTGCGGCAACTATAACGGAGACCCTGCTGATGACTTCCTCACGCCTGACAGGGAACAGGCTCCAGATGCCTTGGAATTTGCAAATAGCTGGAAGCTGGATGATGGGGACTACCTGTGTGATGATGGCTGCCACAACACTTGTCCCTCCTGCACGGCAGGCCAGACCCAGCACTATAAGGGAGACAGGCTCTGTGGCATGCTAGCTCTATCCACAGGCCCCTTCTCTGCCTGCCATGAATTGCTGGACCCCAAACCCTTCCTGGAGGACTGTGTGTTTGACCTGTGTGTGACTGGAGGGGAGCGCCTCAGCCTATGCAGGAGCCTTAGCGCCTATGCCCAGGCCTGTGTGGAACTGGGTGTCTCCATTGGAAACTGGAGGTCACCAACCAACTGCCGTAAGTAGCCCCTAGGACGGGAAGCCCACGGTGAGGGCAGGGAAACCCCTTGTGTTTGCTCAGTACCTGAGTCATTATGATTCAGCCTGACGCTGGCCAATGCCGGAGACATGGATTGGCCAGGACATCCAAGCTTTGCTCAAGTTAGCCAGTCTAAGGTTGGGACAGACACATCACGGGATAGGGAGAGTGATTGTGGGTTGAGATGGAAAAGACACAGGCATGGGTAGGGCAGTGAGAGGGATGGGGACAGGGAGATGATGAAGGAAATCCCAGGGCCTGGGGAGGACTCTGCTTCCCCCACCCCCAGACACAAGATGGAGCCAACCTTGGGGGTGAGGTATGCTGCCTGATCCTGCATCCCCAGTCCCTCTGGCTGCTGTGAGGAGCAGATTTGGTACAGGGGACCAGGACACCAGGCAGGAGGCTGCTGTGGTTCGTGGGCTGTGGAGACAGATTCCGGGTGGGCTCAGACCATGAAAGTCACAGGATTTGCCCACTGACTGGTTGCCCAGGGATGGGATGGGGGAGGCCATTGGGACCTGAGCAGCAGGAAGGCATGAGTGCCATTAACGAGGGGTGTGGAGCTCCAAGGAAGCAGCATTGTCTGGGGGAGCCCCACCCTAGCCTGACACAACTTCTGTCCTTCCACAGCCCTGTCCTGTCCGGCCAACAGCTGTTATGATCCCTGCAGCCCTGCCTGCCCAGCCTCCTGCAACTCAGAAGCTCTACCCACCAACTGCTCTGGGCGCCCCTGTGTGGAGGGCTGCGTGTGCCTTCCCGGCTTTGTGGCCAGTGGCAGCGACTGTGTGCCTGTGTCATCCTGTGGCTGCGTCTACCAGGGCCGCCCCCTGGCCCCGGGTCAGGAAGTGTTTGCTGACGACCTATGCCGGCAACGCTGCACCTGTGATGGAGCCAGCCAGAAGGTGATCTGTAGGGACACGCCAGGATGCCCTTCTGGTGAGCGCTGCCGTGTGCTGGACGGCCTCCTGGGTTGCTACCCAGACAACTTCGCCAGCTGCCAAGCATCGGGAGACCCGCACTACGTGACCTTTGATGGAAGGCGCTTTGATTTCATGGGTACCTGCACATACCTGCTGGTGGGCTCGTGCGGCCAGGATGCCACGCTGCCCGAATTTAAGGTGCTGGTGGAAAACGAACACCGAGGCAGCCAGACCGTGAGCTACACGAGAGCTGTGCGGGTGGTGGCCCACGGCGTGGAGGTGGCTGTGCGCAGGGAATACCCTGGAAGAGTGATGGTGAGCCCACAGGGCAGGGAACTGGGTGGGGGTGGCTGTAGTTGGGGCGGAAGGGGATTATTAAAAAATCTTGTGATTACGGGGGAGATGCAGGATCCAGGCAGCCCCGACTCTTCTCAGCTCTGACTGTCTGTGTAGCCAGAAAGGATGGGGTAAGGGAGGTTTCCACCTGGAGCAGCAGCAGCAGCCATTGGCTGGGTGGTGGTGGAGCTCCAATGAACTATTGCCTGCCTGGTCTTTAAAAGATGCCTTGGTGCCCAAAAAGTGCCCAGTAGGTGTTGGTGGTTGCTGTCTTTCTTCTGAAGCTTCAGAGTTGTAGACTTGTACATTTTCCGGAAGATGGTGGTTCATAGAGCATGATGATGATATATGGAATGCTGGTATCTAGCTGCGTGCGTGCGTGCGTGCGTGCGTGTGTGCGTGTGTGTGTGTGTGTGTGTGTGTGTGTTAGAGGGTAACCCAGGTCCTCATCCGGCCTCTGGGAGAAAGATGGAACAGCACTTAACTGCTGTCAGGGTGGCCTTCAGAAGGGCCCAGCCCCCACTCAGAGTAGAGAAGGACTCATTTTCTCTGTAGACACCAAAGGAAAAACTGGAGAAGCCAGCCATTGGGTGCTCACACAATATTCCATACTTATAATACAGAAGTTAGGACAACAGCTGTTAGGACAATAGCTGCAGTTTGGGGCTGGAGAGATGGCTCAGAGGTTAAGAGCACTGACTGCTCTTCCAGAGGTCCTGAGTTCAATTCCCAGCAACCACATGGTGGTTCACAACCATCCCTTATGAGACCTGGTGCCCTCTTCTGGTGTGCAGATGTACATGGAAGCAGAATGTTGTATACATAATAAATAAATAAATCTTAAAAAAAATAGCTGCAGTTTGCCCATCCCCTGGAGAGAGTAATGAGAGACAGAGAGGACTTCTGAGCTTCAGACCCTGAGTTCTCTCACACACTCACTCCTCATCCCCAAAGCAATCTTTTTTTTTTTTTTTTTTTTTTTTTTTTTTTTGGCACTGGCTCTGGAGATCAGGCTGGCCTCGAACTCACAGAGATCCGCCTGCCTTTGCCTCAATCTTAGAGTGAAGAAAATCTTGCCCATAAGTGTTTGATTTGGGGCTGGGGTGGTGGTGGTGGTGGAGGCAACTCCAGATCAGGAGAGGGAATAATTATTACTAGGTATTTGTTGTCTCTCTGTGAAATGACATCTGCCCGAGGCCTGTCTACCAATAGCTAACATACATTGTGTTACTGCTAACTTCAGTGGGTTAAGTGAACAGCACACATTCATCCTCCTCGCCACAACAAGCAAGCTAAGCTCTTACAAACAAACAAACAAACAAACAAACAAACAAAGCAGCAACCTGAAACACAGAGAGGTTAAGTCTCCTACACACAGTTGTGTGTTACCGAGGGGACTTTAGTGAGTTTTAGATGCCCTCAAGCTAGAATTTGGAGCCCTGCTGGTTATGCCCTGGGGTTCATACTTTTAAAAATGATTTTATTATCTTTAACTGAGGGGCACGGGTTATGAACGCAAGTGCCAGAGGAACCCAGACGTACGGGATCCCTCTGGGCTGCGGTTCCAGGCCTGGTGCTGCCCTCCATGTAGGCTGGGAACTGAACCCAGTCCATGAGTCCGCTCTAAGAACAGTTCATTGGCTAACTACTGAGAGACCTCTCCAGCCTGCAGGAGTTTATGATATCTGTTGCTTGTCCTGAGGTGAGACTTGGAACAGATGGTGAAGGAATTGGATAGACGGGGTTCCAGGAGGAAGGGACAGCATGTGTAAAGACCCTGGGGCAGGGATGAGCTCCAGTGGGTGATGACCAGCAAGGACGCTAGTGGAGAGACCAGAGACGGTGAGCAGAGAGGTGAGGCAGGGCCTAAGTAGAACCAAGCTTTTTTTGAATTCAGGTGCAGCCCGGAGACCAGTGAGGATGTTGCCAAGTAAACGGTGACATCTTCCAGGCAGAGGGAACAACAGATAGGAGGCCCAAGGCTGGGGAGTCTTGAAGAGACTAGACTAGCACTGAGATAAAGAGAACCCTCCTGAGAGAGTAACCCTAGGAGGTGGCACGCAGAAACAGGAGGAATTGTGGGGTCAGAAAGGTGGGGAGGGCCAAGTGGGGAGAGAAGCTTGATTTTAAGTAGAGGGTAAGGGAAATGTGAGCAGCTGTTTGACAACTGGGCCATGGGAGTGAGTGTAAACCTCGCAAGCAGGGGTACAGCATGTACAAGAGCCTCGAGTCTGGATTGAGTTCCGTGAGTTCAAACACATGTATGACTGGAGATGCAGGGGCCGGGCTGTGCCGAGAGACTGAAGAGGGAACAGTGGGACTCAGATGATCGAGATTGTGACGAGAGGTTTGGCAGGGAAACGCCGGCATACAGAGAGCGGGGTGGAACGTGATGGGTGCTGTTCCAGGAAGAGCTCAGAGGAGGCAAGGGCTGGAAAAACAGAGAGACAATAGAGGCTGAGTAACGGTGGGTAAGGCACTGGGGACTAGGCACTGGGGACTAGCAGGACCTCCCGTGTGAGAGGCTTGAACTGCAGGCCAGCCCAGAAGGATAAAGCAGAAGCAGCCGGGTTGGCGGATGGTGTTTAGGCAGAGTGCCAAGCCCTTGAGGCTAGACTAAACCGGAAAGCTTTCCAGTGGCTTAGTCACTCTTCTTCCCATGGCCCAAAGCCTGCCAAGAAGCAATGCAAGGAGGGCTCTGCTTTGGCTCATGGTTTGAGGCGGACACAGTACACTGGGGTAGGAAGACATGGCTACTGACTCCGTGTTAACCAGAACGTGAGGAGAGGCTTGCTCACGTCTCAGTGGACCAGAAAGCAAGAGAGGGTCAGTGGGCTAGATCCTGCCAGACCTCCCAGCTTTGTCCTTCTCCAAGCTCAGCCCATTTCTTAAAGGTCCCAAGGCCTCCTTGTGCAATGCCATCAGCTATGGATGGTGCTCCAACATTTGAGCCCGCGGGGACATGCTCACATAGGTACCAGGGAGACAGGAGAGGCAGGCTTGGAAAGACAGGAGAGATTTGGATCTCAGTTTAGAGGATAAGCGATGGGTGACGTTCTGGGCAAAGGGAGTAGCCATTGTGAAGCCCTAAAGGTGGAACCAAGGAAGGTGGCTGGAGCCAGCTGAGTGAGAGCATGGGTACACTGACCTGCTGCTCTTCCTGCATCTCTACCCAGGTGGACGGCATCCTTCAGTACCCGCCCTTCCAGGCTGCAGGTGGGAAAATTCAGGTGTTCCGCCAGGGCAATGATGCTGTCATTCGCACAAACTTTGGCTTGACTGTTACCTTCAATTGGAATGCTCACGTGACTGCCAAAGTGCCCAGTAGCTACTCTGAGGCTGTGTGTGGGCTCTGTGGGAACTTCAATGGGAACCCAGCCGACGACCTGGCGCTGAAGGGTGGAGGCCAAGCTAACAGCGCCCTGGACTTTGGGAACAGCTGGCAGGAGGAGATAATACCTGGGTGTGGAGCAACTGATGCTGGTGACTGTCCCCAGCTGGACTCCCTCGTGGCCCAGCAACAACAAAGCAAAAAGGAATGTGGGATCCTCGCCGATCCCGAGGGACCCTTCAGGGAGTGTCACAAGTTGCTGAACCCCCAGGGTGCTCTACGTGACTGTGTCTATGACCTCTGCCTGCTGCCCGGTCAGTCTAAGCCACTGTGTGACGCGTTGGCTGCATACGCTGCTGCCTGCCAGGCCGCTGGCGGTACTGTGCATCCCTGGAGGAGTGAGAAACTTTGCCGTGAGTACCAAGAGTGGCAACCTAGGATTGGGGCTGATGTTTTGTTCATTCACATGCGAGTAGCGTTGTTTAATCCTTATGATGCCTGGAGAGGAAGGAGCTATGCTAATGCCACGCTGAGAACCAAAGCAACAGTTCCATGCCTGCACTTACGACAGCTAGGAAGTCACAGCAGCAGGCAGTAGAGACACTGGTGACTGAAAATGTGTGGTGACCCCAAGTCAGATCGCCAGTGTCAGCTGTCAGTCAGAGATAAGCAGCGGTGTTGCCTTTAGAACGAGCCTGGACCCCTCTGCGGTTGTCCTTGGTCCCATTTTACCACTTAACTCGTGCACATATCTGCTTCAGATGCGGGTGCAGGAAGAGATGGCAGGCAGTCTTGCTTGTCTTTGGCGGAGACTGGGAAAGCCGTGCACCCATCTCCTGAGTGTTAAATGTTGCTTGAGTATGCGCTATACCGCACATGCTTTAACTGTGTACATAAACATACAGTTTGACTAGCTTGCAGCGTGAGGCCAAACCGTGTAGATGGCGCCAGGTTTCCAGCCCTTGGACTCTGCGAGTGGAACGTGCACCTTTAGCTGCTCCATCTCAAGTGTAGACAACTGCAAACACTGGAACGCCCAGAAAGTGATAATCTTTGACTTTTAAGAGCCTTTCATTTCGGGGAAAGTTGAACCCACCACAAGGCATGCTAGGATAGTGGACCTTTCATGTCTGTCATCCATCCCGCAAAGATCAACATGCTCAACAAAGATCCAACAAAGATTAGCATTTAAAACTGCTCTTCCAGTGTGTGTGTGTGTGTGTGTGTGTGTGGTGTGGCGTGTGGTGTGTGGTGTGTGGTGTGTGCCTGTGTGTGTGATGTGTGTGTGTGTCTGTGTGTGTGTGGTGTGTGTGTGTGTGTGTCTATGTATGTGGTGTCTGTGTGTGTGGTGTGTATGTGTCTCTCTGTGTGTGGTGTGTGTGGTGTGTGTGTGTGTGTGTGTGTGTGTGTTTGTGTATGTGATGTGTGTGTGTGGTATGTGTGGTGTATAGTGTGTGTGGTGTGTGGTGTGTGGTATATGTGTGTGTCTGTGTATGTAGTGTGTGTATGTGGTATCTGTGTGGTGTGTGTGTGTGTGTGTATGTGTGTGTGTGTGTGTGTGTGTGTGGTGTGTGTATGGTGTGTGTATGTGTGTGGTGTGTGTACGTGGTGTGTGTGTGTATGTGTGTGTGTGGTGTGTGTAGCTATAAAATGAAAGCTGGAGAATGGTAGGATGCTTTGCTTGAATGTCAGAGGTTCTGATTTAAAAGAAAATGCAAGAAGCAGGAGGAGAAGAGGAGAAGGGGAGGAAGCGGGCGGGGAGGAAAGACAGTGTCCACAGACACGCTGCATAGATCGCTCACATGTACATGTGTGTGCATGTTTAAAGCATGCACTGTGTGACATTTATACCCGACTTGAATATCCATTAGAGATAATCACAAATTTCAGCAGTATCAGAATCAAATATTAATAGCCAGGATCGAATAAAATGTAATGGCAGTTGTTCTCCTGCCCCTGCTGAGTACAGACATCTTGCAGCTGGGTGGGTCACCTGTATGTGTGTATAAACAGGTGTATGGGGGGTCACCTGTATGCGTGTATAAACAGGTGTATGGGGGGTCACCTGTAAGCGTGTATAAACAGGTGTATGGGGGGGTCACCTGTATGCCTGTATAAACAGGTGTGTGGGGGGGTCACCTGTATGCGTGTATACACGGGAGGGCATCCACTGTGTCCCTTTGAAAGAGTTATGGACCGTGATGGCCCCTCTCTCTGCAGCGCTGACCTGCCCGCCTAACAGCCACTATGAGCCGTGTTCCTATGGATGCCCGCTGACCTGTGGAGACCTGCCGGTGCCCCAAGGCTGTGGCTCAGAATGCCGAGAGAGCTGTGTTTGTGATGAGGGCTTTGCCCTTAGTGGTGAGTCCTGTGTGCCTCTGGCCTCCTGTGGCTGTGTACACCAGGGCAGCTACTACCCGCCAGGAGAAACCTTCTACCCCGGCCCTGGATGCGATTCTCTTTGCCACTGCCAGGAAGGTGGCCTGGTTTCCTGTGAGCCCTCATCCTGTGGCCCCCACGAGGCCTGCCAACCATCCAACGGAGCCCTGGGCTGTGTGCCTGTGGGCACTACCACCTGCCAGGCATCAGGGGATCCTCATTACATTTCCTTTGACGGCCGCCGCTTTGACTTCATGGGCACCTGTGTGTATGTGCTGGCACAAACCTGTGGAACCCGGCCCGGCCTGCACCAGTTCACTGTCCTGCAGGAGAACGCGCCCTGGGGCAATGGCCACGTCAGTGTGACCAAGGCGATCACAGTCCTGGTGGCCAACTACACCCTGCGGCTGGAGCAGAATCAGTGGAAGGTCAAGGTGAGAGCAGGGGTGGGGGATGGGAAGAGGCTCCCTTGGGGGGAGAGCCACTTGTGGGCGGCACAGAGAGAGCCTGCGGGGCCCCGAAGAAAAAGGGCAAAATGGGGTCCCAATTAGAGGAGGTGTTGGTGGAAAATCCAGAGCAAGGAGACCAGGAACTTTTCCTACATGGCTATGGCTCCTCTTCTGGCTCTTTCCTCTTCTTCCCCTGTATTCCATCTTTCCTCAGCCCGTATGGTGCCTGCCTCGGCTCCTCACTGGTCTCTCACCACAGACAGGACAGGGTACTGTCGCCCAGAGGAAAGCTCAGAGGTGGAAAAGTTCAAAGAAGAGGCCAATCTGTGACCCCATCATCTCTTAACCATAGCAGCTGCAATAACACAGCTGCAGATGTTATACACTGCCCCTGGGCAGTTGGCATAGACAGTCTTTTTAGCCTTGTGGAGTTGAAGGCACCATACTTCGCTTCCTTTTATAGAGGGAGTGTTCCCATTACTGTCCTGAGGTCCCTGAGAAAATCCAGTGTTAGTTTTTTGGTTGTTGTTGCAGAGACTTGGAAGAGCTGCTTCAGGAAGGGAATATCATTTTTGTTCAGGGTTTCAGAGCGTTTAGTCCATGTTTGTCTGCCCTTGTGTGCTCAGGAAAAGCATAATGACTGTAGGGACGCGTGGTGGAGGAGAGATGCTTACAGGATGCAGAGAAGGGAGAAAAGAAAGGACCAGAGCAAGATGCCCCTAAAATCCTGCTGCCAGAGACCGATAGCTGGGTCCCACCTCCGAGAAGTTCCAGAACCTACCAAAATAGTGCCACTAGCTGGGACCCAAGCAATCTGACCCCTTAGGGAGATCATTCCTGCAACAGCCGGCTTTAAGCCCAGAATCTCTGAACTAGACCTTGTGCTACCTGCTTCTCTGAATCGGAAGGATTGGGCCTCAGGTGGAGACTGGCATTTGAGATACACTGGGACTATCCCCCACTGACAGGCAGCACACAGCCATTGTTCTGGCAGCCGTAGGTACGAGAGCTGTCACATGCCCTGGACAGGGTTACTGGATGCAGTGTCTTCCCTAACAAGCCCCAAGCTCTGAGATTAGCACCTGACAAATAAGCAGCTCCAGACACATGGGGACAGTCTCTGTCCATAATTCATATCTCACCAAACCCCAGCTTCCCTGCGACTGTCCCTCACTGCAGAGGGAGAAACTGAGCCCAGAGGTCAAGGGAGTTGCTCTTATTCATGGCCAGCCTGCTGGGGAGAAATGGCTGTTGATGTCTTTAGGACATTCTGGACATGCCTAGAGCATGTCTTTCCCCTGTCCCCTCCCTGTCTCCTAACCCAGTGTGCAGGGTGCATGTGATAAGGAAGGGCACAGATGTGACCAGGGGTGCTCCTCCCACGCCTGGTTGGAGCCAGAGTCCTCGGTGATCTTCACATGAGGAATGGAGCCTGACTTTTCATCCAGCCCCACTGACAGCAGCAACTCTGAGTGCCCTTGACTGTCCAGATGAAGACTTGCAAACCCAGCCCCAGCCATGGGAGGGGTCACTGGGTAGGGGTGGGGTCCCACAGTGCAAACCTTTGCACATGTTGTGTGTCAGATTCCCTGGATGACACTCTGGAGACAAGGCACCCCATTGATCCCCCTAGACAGACAGGAAGCAGTTACCCAGGTAGATCCCTGTCCAAGGGCAGAGAGGGGTAAATGGTGGACTGTGCTTCAACCCAGCCGTGTGCCCCCAGGCTCAGTCCCTGCATTATCAGTCAGCATGTCACCTGCTATGAAGGGTCCCCTCACCCAGGCTGGTGAGGTCATTACCCCTCTGAGACCGATGATAGTTTCCTGGTGGCTGCTGGGACAAAATGCCACAAGCTTGCTGACTTAAAATAACATACTTATATACTCACTATCCTAGATGCTAGAAGTCCAGAATCAAGGTAGCAGCAAGGCCACGCCTCCTCCAGAGGCAGAAGGGGGACTCTTTTTGCCCCTCCGGCTTTTGGTAGCTCCAGCTATCCCTTGACTTGCAGTGTCAACACTCACAGCTCTGCCTTAATCTTCCCTCATCCCATTCTCCTGTCTCCCTCCCCTCCCTCCCCTCCCCTCCTTTCCCCTCCCCTCCCCCCCTCCCCTCCCCTCCCCTTCCCTCCTCTCTCCTCTCCCCTCCCCTTCTGGCCTCCTAGGACAGTTGTCATTGAACTTGGAGTCCAGCCTGATCTAGGATTATCTCACTTTGAGACAATAACTCTAATTTCCATCTACTGATCTTTCTTCAAATCCGGTTGCTTTCTGAGGTTCAGGGCAGGCTTATCTTTTTATTTTTGTATCTCTCTGTGCTTATGCTCACGTGCATGTGGTGTTCACAGAGTGAACAAAAAGGGGCATCGGGTCCACTGGGGTTGGCGTGACAGGAGTCGTGAGCTGCTGGATGGAGGTCACAACTGGGGTCGGAACCCTGGTCCTCTGATAGAGCAGTAAATGCTCTTAACTGCTGGGTAGACGTAAACCTTTGGAAGCCACCATTCCACCCACCATAAGACACTGTCACTATACATATTTTACAAATATGGACACTGAGAAATGAGGCCACACAGGGTTTCAGTGTCAGGCAGGAACATTTAGGGGCAGACTGCCTCAAAGCGTGCCCTCTAAAGCTCTGCGTTCCTTGCCTCCCAGGTGAACGGCGTGGACATGAAGCTGCCAGTCGTGCTGGACGGGGGCAAGATCCGTGTCTCCCAACATGGGTCTGATGCTGTGGTTGAAACTGATTTTGGCCTGCGCGTGACCTATGATCTCGTGTACCACGTGCGGGTCACCATCCCAGGCAATTACTACCAGCAGATGTGTGGGCTGTGTGGAGACTACGATGGCGACCCCAAGGATGATTTCCAGAAGCCCGATGGCTCACAGGCAGCCAACCCCAGTGACTTTGGTAACTCCTGGGAGGAAGCTGTGCCTGACTCCCCCTGTGCGCCAGTGCCTCCCTGCACGGGAGACGACTGTTCCACTGAGTGCAGCCCTGAGCTGGAGGACAAGTATCACGGGCTGCAGTTCTGTGGGCTGCTCGCCAGCCCCACGGGACCACTGGCCGCCTGCCACAAGCTGTTGGACCCCCAGGGTCCCTTGAAAGACTGTGTCTTTGACCTCTGCCTGGGTGGCGGGAACCAGAGCATCCTCTGTGACAACATCCATGCCTATGTGAGCGCCTGCCAGGCAGCGGGAGGGAAAGTGGAGCCCTGGAGGACCGAAACCTTCTGCCGTGAGTTACAGGGCATTGAGGGGTAGGGAGCAGGGGCTTGGGGTAGAGACGGGAGTAGAATTCCCACCCCCGCCCTGCATTTTCTTCTTGCAGCAATGGTGTGCCCCCCTCACAGCCACTATGAAGTCTGCGCAGACACCTGCTCCCTGGGCTGCTGGGCCTTCAGTGCCCCGCAGCAGTGCCCAGAAGGGTGTGCTGAGGGCTGTGAGTGTGACTCTGGCTTCCTGTACAACGGCAAAGCCTGTGTGCCCATCCAGGAATGTGGCTGCTACCACAACGGGGCCTACTATGAGGTGAGAACCCAGCCATCTGTCCAGAACCCAGGGCCTCCTCCTGGACACCCCTTCCTACTGCTCATGAGCGCTACAGCCTTTCCACCATTTAGCGTCTTGGACGTCTCTCTGTTCACCTCTGTTGGCCCCCAACCCTGCAACCCTACTTTGTCCATTTTGTCCTCGTCTAGTCCCCACTTTTGCCCACCCCACGATTGTGGAGAGATCATTTAAAATATGATCACGGGGCCCTGACGTTTTAAGTCCTCCCCAGATCAAGACTAACTTTGAATCCCAGATCTGAGCAGAGGTGTTTTTCCAGGTCACGAGGATGAGGTTTTGTTTGTCACGCCAGGTGCTCACTCCCTCTGCTTTCCCATTCTCCCCCACAGGGAACCCCTTGGCTTGAGTGTGTGTTTGCTCAAGTCTGCTTCCCTTGCAGGAGTGAGGACTGTCTGAGGGCAGTGCTCGCTCTGTGAATGGTACCAATCCTGGAAGCAGATGTGTGCATGGTGCTTATCATGACCCCATTTTATCTCTCTCTCTCACACACAGTGTGTGTGTGTGTGTGTGTGTGTGTGTGTGTGTGTGTGTGTGTGTGTGTGTAGCCTGCCTTCATACTATGGAAATTCTCGAATGTGCATTTGTTGAGAGAATACTGGAGTGAATCTCTATATTCCTGTTCATCGCTTGGCTTCAAAACCAATCAGCTTGCCGGGTGTTGGTGGCACACACCTTCAATCCCAGCACTCAGGAGGCAGAGGCAGGCGGATCTCTGTGAGTTCGAGGCCAGCCTGGTCTCCAGAGCGAGTGCCAGGATAGGCTCCAAAGCTACACAGAAAAACCCTGTCTTGAAAAAGCAAAAGCAAATGCAAAAACAAAACAAAACACCCCCCAAAAAATCAAAAAAATCAACAACCCCCCAAAACAAAACAAGACAAAAAAAAAAAAAAAAACCAAAAAAAAAAAAAACCAAAAAAAACAATCAGCTCCCCCAAGCCTAGCTCCATCTTTACTCACCTTTCCAAACCAGTCTGCATGACTGGAGAGCACCTTCTTTGGTTCCGTCTCTACCTGACACATAATATTAACTCAGTTCTGCTTCCTCGGATTGGTCCATTACTAGCTGTCACTTACAGAGGAGGAAGCCAAGCACCAAGCAGTTAAGCAGTGTTGTCCAGTCACACCCCTTGGGAACGGTGGAACCGGGCTCAACTGGTCAATGTGCTCCAGGACTTTTGCTCTGACTACTTACTTAACTCTGCTCCTCCTAAGCAGTGGCAATTCAGTGCATATTTTGCAATAAATGGGTGAATAAATGAATGAAAATTAATGATGAAGTGAGTGAACTGGGCCTCAAAGCCACACTGGGCCTCAGTGTCCCTGACAATGAACCACACTGCGGAGAGTTGCCAGGAACACTAGAGACGCCAGAGCCGACGAAACCCTCAGGTTACTGACGGCATACCCTCTGTCCCCACAGCCAGAGGAGTCAGTTCTCATTGAAAATTGCCAGCAGCAGTGTGTGTGCCATGCAGGAGAAGGCATGGTGTGCAAGGATCACAGCTGTAAGCCAGGACAGGTGTGCGAGCCCTCAGGAGGCGTCCTGACCTGCATCACCAAAGGTACCGTGCAGCGGGGCTGGGGGCAGGCAGGACAGGGGCTAGGAGCTGAGGGTAGCCTAACTTAACGGTGAGAGGTGCAGAGGGCTGTGGACTGAGGTGTCAGGCCTTGGGCTGGGATTCCAGGAGCCAAGGACAGAGGTCACCCAGTGTGGGTGTCAAGGAACCTTAAGGGATTTGAGGCTGAGGTAAGCTCGGGGCAAGATTTTGATGGTGCATGTCGAAGGCCCTTGGAGGACTGCCGGGCTGCTGAACTTTTTCTCTCAAGGGTCCTATGGTTAATACTTAAGCTTGCAGGCCACAGAGCTTTGAGCACAACTTCTAACGTCGACTCATGATATAAAGCAACCAGAGACTGTGTACGAAGGCACAGAGCTGCCACACAACTGTATTCACAAACACCGGGTGTTCCCAAGGCTTCTTGCACACTGGCTCATTGGATTAGGCTGGGGCTTGGGACACCACCATTAAGTTGCAGATAGGAGAAATTTGTCGTTTTAATCTCCATCTCTCTGATGGACTAAGGACACTGAGCTGCTTTGTGTATTTGCTGGGAAAGCGGAGCTCAAAGGTCTCCTATATAGCCCAGGGGTACTGGGCCAAGGCAAAACCTTTCAAGTGGGACATCAGAATTTCTGAGGGTCTTGGAGGATTCCTAGTTTAAAGCTGGGACATAGGCCTTCCCTTGGGTTGATTTCCTAAGGCGAGGGGCAGAGAATCCCAGAGGAGTGAAAAGTAGGAACAGGGAACCAGAAGGCTGGGCTGAGACTCCCAGGGTGATAAACAGGATAGCAGGGGGGTCTGTGTCTTCATCCGAATGGAGAAAGCTTAATCTGTGCGGTGTGTTGTATGTTTGGGTGATACCTGGGGGTAGATATGCCTGGCATACACAAAGCTCTAGGTTCCCTCCCAGCATGTAAATGCAAAAGCACTGCTTTTCTTTTTTCTTTTCTTCTTCCTTCCTTCCTTCCTTCCTTCCTTCCTTCCTTCCTTCCTTCCTTCCTTCCTTCCTTCCTTTCTTTCTTTCTTTCTTTCTTTCTTTCTTTCTTTCTTTCTTTCTTTCTTTCTTTCTTTCTTGTTCACTTGTTGGTTGGTTGGTTTGGGGTGTTAGTTAGTTAGTTAGTTTGTTTCCTGAGACATGCTTTCTCTGTGCAGCCCTGGCTGTCCTGGTAAACCAGGCTGGCCTCGAACTCACAGAGATCTGCCTGCCTCTGCCCCCTCACGTGGTGGAATTAAACACATGCACCATCCCATCCCACCCCACCCCACCCCACCCCACCCCACCCACACCTCCACCCTGAAGCACTGCTTTTCTTTAGTTCTGCCTTTTACCAACGTGTCGGTTACAGAGAGGAATAGGGTTTATGATGTCACTCCAGACATCCTCTCAGTACTGTTACTCTCCTCCACCCCCCCCCCCCCCCCGCCTTTCCAGGTCTCTGTCAGCCCCCCTCCCCCACTTTCAAGTTTAGCATCCCTTTTCTCTTCTAACTTCTATGTGTGAGAGAAAACATTAAATTGTGGCATCACTGATCTCCAGCTCTATTCATTTTCCTGAAAGTGACATAATCACATTCTTCATGACTGAGTAAAACTCATATACATGCATGCATACATACATACATAATTACAAACACACATAGACCACATGTCATCCTTTCGGTTGATGGGCACCTAGACCAATCCTATCATATGGCTATTGTGAACAGCGCCACAGCAAACATGGATATTCAGGAACCTCCACTGTACGGTTTCTTACACTCCTTTGGGTACATTCCCAGCCGTGGTGGAGCTGGGTGGTATGGTAGTCCCAGTTTGGGTTTTATTGGGAACGTCATACTGATGTCTACAGTGGCTACATCAGCTAATGTTCCTCCCAGCGGTTACTTGTTTCCTGATGATGGTCATTTTGACTGAGCTGAAATGAAATCTCAGTTGTTTTACATTCAAACAAGGATTTGGGTCACTTATTCACTGGTTATTTGTGTCCTTCATTTGAAAAGTGCCTGTCCGTTTCTTGCCCATAACCTCACGGATTACTTACTCTCTTGTATTTATTTGTTTATTTATTTGTTCTCTATATGGTCTCGATATTAATCTCTTGCACATTAGTGACTGACAAAGATTTTTCTGCCATTCTGTGGGCTGCCTCTTTACTGTTAGTTGCTTCCTTTGCTATGCAGAAGCTTTTTAATTTCGTGAAATTTTGTTTCTGAATTCTCGCCATTATTTACTGAGCTATTAATAAAACTGTTGGCGATTCCTCATGATTTTTTTTTTTGTCACTATTTCCCTCTAGTAATTTCAAAATCTCAGATTTGCATTAAGGTCTGTGGTTGAATTTAAGCCGATTTTTGTACAAGGCGGGGCAGGGAGAGAAAGAGAGAGAGAACAGATTTCTGTCTTCTCTATAAGGAAAGACGTGAAAGAGAAACTTACTTGACCAAAGATAGTGAATTAAAAAGTAGGGAGAAAGAAAAGAGCATTATAAACTAAGGGTTAGGGCTGGAGAGATGGCTCAGTGGTTAGGAGCATTGGCTGTTCTTTCAGAGACCCTGGGTTCAGGTTCCAATACCAGCATGGCAGCTGGAGACAGAAAAAGAGACACAGAGACAGAAAGGGTTTCTGTTGTTTCTGTCACTGCCCACCTCAGAGGCTAGCTGCTCTCCTGCTGTCCCTGATTCCTGTCTCGGAAATGATAGCATTTAGTGTGTTACCACCAACCCTCTCAGAACGCACTTCAGAAAGGGGACTGACTGCTTTCAGGTGAGTGGAACACAAAATCCACTAGTAATCCCAAATGCTGAGGGAAGGCTGGGATTTAGAAGGCTTTCACCCGAAGCCTGCACCCAACCTCACTGGAGAAGAGACCCCTGTGGCCACTGGGTGGCAGAGGATCCTGCAGGGTGGAGAAGCAGGAGTGAATCCCACCCTCTACCCCTAAAATGCTGGAGAAAATCATCTGGAAGCAGCCACCTCGAGTGTCCAGGTGACTAGCTAAAGAGCCAGCGTCCCACCTGCCATAGGCCCCATAGTGCAACAGCAGCTGCTGGAAGAGCATAGCAGGTTGTCAGGACACACAGACAGACAGACAGACAGATGTATACACACACACACACACACACACACACACACACACACACACACACACACACACGTGCACAGACTCCCCAGCTCCCTCTGCTGACAAAGCTTCCAGGCTGGTTTCAAACAGGAAACAAGACAGAGGAGCGGGTTTGAAGTCTGGATGCCCAGGTACAAAGCTGGAGTCACACAGAGAGAGTGACACCAGTGGGGTCTTGTGGGGGCGGGCAAGCCCCTGAGGACAAGAAATGAACCTCCTGGGGCTGGATGTAACAGCCAGGAATGGAGTTTTGCACTGTGGATTATCCAAGTCAAGATGTGGGGACCCACAGGCATGAGATAGGAAATTTCTGGACTCCTAGTGCTGGCTTCTCAGGGCCTGGTCTTACACACAGCAGCTTCAGGGCCTAGGGCTTTGGTGTCAGGATGCGGAGGTCTGGTCACACCTGCATTGACAGTCAGAGCTGATGTCCCTAGCACAGACTTAGGTGGATGCTGGGAGCAGCCATACTTGTGGCGGGCAGCCTCCCAATGTCTCTCTTCTCTCCCTGCAGACCCATGCCACGGTGTCACTTGCCGACCACAGGAGACCTGCAAGGTTCAAGGGGGTCAGGGCGTGTGTGTGCCCAACTACAATTCCACGTGTTGGCTGTGGGGCGACCCTCATTACCACTCCTTCGATGGCTGGAACTTTGACTTCCAGGGGACCTGTAACTACCTGCTGGCAGGAACTGTCTGTCCTGGGGTCAGTGCTGAGGGCCTGACTCCCTTTACTGTCACAACCAAGAACGAGAACCGGGGCAACCCTGCCGTGTCCTACGTGAGACTGGTCACCGTGAGCGCCCTCAACACCAACATTTCCATCCACAAGAATGAGATCGGCAAAGTCCGGGTACGTTAAGCATGATGAACCAGGAACACCCTGGGCCATGAGGCCAAATGGACCCTGATATTAATAGCAGCAATTAGAAGCTGCAGAGTCTCAGTTTTCACATAGACATAGAAACCACTTGGGCCAAATAACAGGAAAGGGACCCTTTTCCTAGGAATTAAGCATAACCTTTGCTAGCAGCTCTAAGTAGACCCATGATGCCTGCCTTTCATTTAGACCAGTGGCTCTCAACCTTCCTAACGCTCTGCATACTGTGGTGACCCCCGACTATAAAATTACTTAATTGCTACTTCATAACTGTAATTTTGATACTGTCGTGACTCATAATGTAAATATCTGTGTTTTCTGATGGTCTTTGGCAATCCCTGGGAAAGGGTCTTTCGACCACCAAAGGGGTTGGGACCCCCAGTTTGAGAACTGATGGTAGAGACCTATATTTGAGCCTAGACCCTTGGGGAAGAGACACCTAGAACAGAGATTCAGAGAGAGGGAAAGGAATTGAACCCCACTGGCCTCCCTCTCTTCCCAGGTGAATGGAGTTCTGCAGACCTTGCCTGTCTACCTGGCTGGTGGGCGGATCTCAGTGGTTCATGGAGGCTCCAAGGCTGTCCTGCAGACCGACTTTGGGCTTCAGGTCACTTATGACTGGAACTGGAGAGTAGAGGTCACGCTGCCCAGTAGCTACCACGGTGCAGTGTGCGGGCTCTGTGGAAACATGGACAAAACCCCCCAAAATGACAAGGTCTTCCCTAACGGCACAGTGGCACCCTCCATACCCACCTGGGGTGGCAGCTGGCAAATTCCAGGGTGGGACCCTCTCTGCTGGCATGAATGTCAGGGTTCCTGTCCAATGTGTTCAGAGGACCAAATGGAGAAGTATGAGGGTCCTGGCTACTGTGGACCTCTGGCTCCTGGCGCAGGGGGCCCCTTCGCCAGCTGCCATGCCCATGTACCTCCTGAGAGCTTCTTCAAGGGCTGTGTGCTGGATGTTTGCCTGGGTGGTGGCCTCAAAGACATACTTTGCCAGGCGCTGGCTGCCTATGCTGCTGCCTGCCAGGCTGCTGGCATCCAAATCAAGGACTGGAGGACTCAGGCTGGCTGTGGTGAGTGGCAAGGATCAGGGCAAGGGCTGGGCTAGCTCCGCTCGCACAGTTTGGGGTCTTTCTGCTGTCTCTGTCTGTCGCTGTGTCTGAGTGTGTCCCCAGCTCGTTACCTCTCTGCCATCTCTCTACTTTGTCTCAGCTTTCCTCCCTGACTGTGACACTGGATCTGTAAGGCTCCCTGTCCCCTTCTGTCTCTGTGATGTCTTCTTCCACTCTGTCCCCAGAGGCCGCTCTAACGACATTCTTCATTTCTCTCCTTCCCTCCATCTTCCCACAGAGATCTCCTGCCCTGACAACAGCCACTATGAGCTCTGTGGCCCACCCTGCCCGGCCAGCTGCCCACCCCCTGCACGCCACACAGCCCCAGCTGCATGTGACGGGCCCTGTGTGGAGGGCTGCCAGTGTGACCAGGGCTTCGTGTTGAGCGCTGAACAGTGTGTTCCCCTGGATGGTGGCTGTGGCTGTTGGGTCAATGGCACATACCATGAAGCAGGCACTGAGTTTTGGACTGATGCCACCTGCTCTAAGAAGTGTCACTGTGGACCTGGAGGTGACTCCTTGGTCTGCAAGTCTGCCAGCTGTGGGCTGGGTGAGGAGTGTGCCTTGTTGCCTTCCGGCCAGCTCGGCTGCCAACCTACAAGCACAGCTGAGTGCCAAGCCTGGGGTGATCCCCATTACATCACCCTAGATGGGCACCGGTTTGACTTCCAAGGCACCTGCGAGTATCTGCTGAGCGCGCCCTGCCAAGAACCACCCACAGGGACCGAATACTTCAATGTCACCGTGACTAATGAGCACAGGGGCAGCCAGGCTGTCAGCTACACCCGCAGTGTCTCTCTGAATATCTATGGCCTCAGCCTGACCCTCAGTGCCCAGTGGCCAAGGCGGCTACAGGTGAGTGGGCTGTGGGTCACGAAGCCTCTGTTGTCCAGGAGAGAATGAGGGATGGATCATTCCCCAAAGCACCTTTCCCAGCTTGGCAGGACCATGGTGCTGGGTTCAGTCTACAGCGTATGGGACCTGGAAGGCTGGAAGCAATGGCCTCCCCAGGCTCAGTCTTCCATTATTCCTCTGTAGGGTGGGCTGCCGGAAGTTCCTACTTCACCGTAGCACAAAGAACCAGTGCCATGGTCTGATGGAAGTGGTTCACTTCTGTGAACTCAGCTCTCAAAGACTGAGGGAGCTGGGTTGCAGAGACTTGCAGCAGCCTAGCCTACAACAGTTGTTTCTTGTTAGAGGAGGCAACCAACAGAATATAAGCAAAAACAAAGAGTCCATGACTCCACGTCTCGTCACTCTTACAATAGCAGGGGCAGTAACTACTTCAAATCCTGTATCTTCTAAGAGGTGGGAACATGCAAAATTATCACTGTCTCACCTCTCACCCTCTCCCCACCCCGCAGGTGAACGGAGAGTTCGTTGCTCTGCCCTTCCACCTGGACCAGCGACTGAGCGTTTACCTAAGTGGAGCAGATGTCGTGGTGAACACCGCCGCGGGGCTCTCCCTGGCTTTTGATGGCAACAGTTTCGTGCGCCTGCGCGTGCCTGCAGCCTATGCGGGCGCCCTCTGTGGCCTGTGCGGGAACTACAACAAAAATCCCAATGATGACCTGAAGGCAGTAGATGGAAAACCAGAGGGCTGGAAGGTGGGCGGAGCCCCAGGCTGTGACCAGTGCGAGCCTGAGCCTTGTCCAAAGCCCTGTACACCCGAGCAACAGGAACCCTTCCGTGGCCCCGACGCCTGCGGCATCATCTCCGCCCCCGAAGGCCCGCTAGCACCCTGCCACAGCCTCGTGCCACCCACGCAGTACTTCGAGGCTTGCTTGCTGGATGCCTGTCAGGTTCAGGGCCACCCAGGAGGCCTCTGTCCTGCCGTGGCCACCTATGTGGCAGCTTGTCAGGCTGCTGGGGCCCAACTTGGAGAGTGGAGGAAGCCAGACTTCTGTCGTGAGTACTTGCCCTGAGCAGCTACACACACACACACACACACACGCACGCACGCACGCACACACGCACGCACGCACGCACGCACGCACGCACGCACACACACAGTCTCCTCCAGCTCTTTCCAGGTCCATCCCCACCTCCCGTCAGAGATACACCCATTACTAACGATGACAAACGCCAGTGGGGTAGGGAAGGACCCAGTTACACACCCAAAGTCACAAAGCCTGGGTGCACAGCACTCTGCGGGTTCATTTTGCTAGTGGATTTGGATATGACCCAGTGACAGAGGCCAAGTGACTTATACCCGGTCAGAATTCCCTGGAGCTTCTCTCACACTGGACTATGGCTATACACACAGAAGTGGTCAGAGAGCCAAATGGTGTCTGGAGACAAACTACATGGCTGTCACACACTGGCCAGACATCAGACTCCCTCAGCTGGAATCTGGACCTGTCCCTGGCAGATCTGCTGGGTCAGGTCCACCCTGTCAGTGTCAACCAATCACATACACCCTGGCACCCTCAAGTTGGCACCGTCAGGCTGATCTCCCACACACATGGGTCCCTGGTCACAAACACTCCAATATGGCCGTGGTTAGTTCTAGTCTGTTCTGGTCAGATGTATGTGGTCATATCCCCCAGACAGTCACTTGACTTAGAAGTACTTGTCAGGGTGACACACTCTTCTCAGGGAGACCTGGTCACACCCCCAAATCTGATCCCAAATCAGTGCCCCTGTTACATGTTCTCCGTCAAGTCCCATGCCAAGCCAGGGGCACTGGCATCTCAGGCAGGCTCGCACACACAAGCCCTTCTGCTCCCACCGTCGCCTCTGCCTGACTCTTCCTTGTTCTGTCCCCACAGCCTTCCAATGTCCTGCCAACAGTCACTATGAACTCTGTGGTGACTCCTGCCCTGTGAGCTGCCCAAGCCTGGAGGCCCCCAAGGGCTGTGAAACCACCTGCCGTGAGGGCTGTGTCTGTGACTCTGGCTTTGTGCTCAGTGGTGACACCTGTGTGCCTGTGGGCCAGTGTGGCTGCCTCTACAATGAACGCTACTACCTGCTAGGCGCCACATTCTACCCAGGCCCTGAGTGTGAGCGGCTCTGTGAGTGTGGGCCAAATGGGAAGGTCACCTGCCAGGAAGGTGGAGACTGCGAACCCTATGAGGAGTGCCGGATAGAGAATGGCGTTCAGGCCTGCCACCCCACTGGTTGTGGCCACTGCCTGGCTAATGGGGGCATCCATTATGTCACCCTTGATGGACGGGTGTATGATCTTCATGGCTCCTGTTCCTATATCTTGGCCAGTGTCTGTCACCCGAAACCTGGAGATGAGGAGTTTTCCATTGTGCTTGAGAAGAACTCGGCTGGTGAACCCCAGCGAGTGGTGGTTACTGTGGAAGGCCAGGTTGTGGTCCTGGCTCAAGGGCCACAGGTGAGTGGACACAAACCTGTGCAGAGTTCTGGTAGGGCCGTTGCCCCACCTTGACTTCTCCCTATAGTAGGACTCAGTAGTCCTTGGAGAGCTCCAGAGTATGGGAATAGCGCAGCCCTACCCTGATAGCTGTGGGTTCGTGGGTGAAGGTCCCACCTCAGAGTCTATTATAGTCATGGCCCCAACCTGAAAGGGAATTAGCTCTTCTGAGAAGGTCTGAGATAGACAACACTCCATGCAGGAGCTGTGAGTACGTGCCTTAAACTGAGATGCTGTCCCCCTCATCCATCCAGGTGACTATGGATGGCGAATCTGTGGCCCTGCCTGTGACTAAAGGCCGTGTGAGTGTGACTGCTGAAGGCCGAAACATGATTCTGCAGACAGAGAAGGGGATGAAGGTTCTCTTCGATGGTGATGCCCACATCCTCATGTCTATCCCCAGTCCCTTCCGTGGACGTCTCTGTGGCCTCTGCGGGAACTTCAATGGGAACTGGAGTGACGACTTTGTGCTGCGCGATGGAGCCGTAGCACCCAGTGTGGAGGCCTTTGGAGCCGCGTGGCGAGCTCCTGACTCCTCCCCGGGCTGCAGTGAAGGCTGTGGGTCACAAGGCTGTCCTGTGTGCTTGGCAGAGGAAACAGCAGCTTATGAGAAAAATGACGCCTGTGGGAAGATCCGAGACCCCAAAGGCCCCTTCGCAGACTGCCACCGGGTGCTGAGTCCCTTGGAATACTTCCGCCAGTGCGTGTATGACCAGTGTGCCCATAAGGGCAACAAAACATACCTCTGCCGTAGTCTGGCAGCTTATACTGCAGCCTGTCAGGTAGCTGGTGCAACCGTGAAGCCCTGGAGGACAGACAGCTTCTGCCGTGAGTGTCTGGGGACCCCTCTTGGGACCTCCTGGGACCTGGAGAAATCTTACCTGTGACAGGGCCTCCTCCAGCCCTGCCCTAGCATCCGCTGGTTTTCCTACTTTACTTCTGGCTCGAGTCTCTCAAAAGTCCACTCCCCCCAGACCTCATATCACCTCTTCCCAGGGCTGTTCCCAGCTTTCTGTAGTGACCTGGAAGGGAAGTGGATGGGTTGAGAGCCCGCGAGAGTCCTGAGTTGACCCCTGTGTCTTTTCATATCTTCAGGGCAAGGCTACAGCCGATAGACCCCCAATCTAGGACCACACACCTCCTTCTAATTTGCAGGGCAGGGACAAGTCACGTCAGACTCCGCATGACAAGGCTGTGGCCACTGATGTTTGTTTCATGGCAGAGCCATTTCCCCTTCAGCCTCCTGAGAGCAGGACCTAGGCACAGGGCCATCATCCCCTCCATAGCATAGCAACTGTCCCAGTGATGACAGCAGACACCGCCTCCAGCTCTGGACTTCCTCCTGAGTACCAGGCCTGTGTATCTGTGGCCTCCTGGGTACTCATCTCTGGCGATTCTTAGATCTGAATACAGCATTTCATCCCAAACCTGATCCTTCTTCGCTATTCCAGTGCCCATTTGATGACAGCCACACCTTCCTTGAATTACTTAGTCAGAGCCCAGAGTTTTGCCTGTTTTTCTACTGCCCTTGCCTCAACCCCTCTGCCTATGATTCCCCATCCCACTCAATGAACCCTGAGCCGTGATTTGTTGAGCTGCCACTGTTGATCCCACTGGATTCGAGATCTTTCTCACGGGGTCTTCAGCACTGTGTCCTCCGCAGTATTGTGTTAAGTTTTATACTGTGGCAGATGCTTGAAAGAATCTTTTTTGAGGATTTATGTTGGCTCAAGGTGTCAGACATTTCTGTTCAAGGTGACTGGGATGCACCTTTGCGTCTGAGGTAAGACAGGGTTGTGGCAGAGAGAGGTGACAGAGACAGGCACAAAGATCAAACCTGGGAGCAGGCAATAGATATTCTTGTAAGGTATCGTCTCCCAGATCTGTTTTCTTCAACTAAGCCCAACCTCCAGAAATACCCATTATTCCTCAGTAATGCCATAAAACTGTGTATCTGCCAGTGGATTAGCCATTGATAAGGTCAGAGCGTTCATGACTCACGTAGTCTTCAATGACTGGACCGCCAAGGAGACCAAGTCTTCTGTGTGTGAGTCTTTGGGGAAAACTGTTACAGCCCACCCCTGAGTCCAGCAGACTCATACCTGCATCGTAATGAAAACTGTGTCCAATCCATCTCCAAGACTCCTCAAAGCCTTGATAGTTCCCACATTGCTTAAATGCCCAAGGCCAGAGTCTTTTCCAAGACTCAGTGGAGACCCTTAGATATAAGCCTCTGCAAACAAAAAGTACAATTACGTATTTCCAACATTCAATGGTATAATGCGGTGCACATTTCTTCAATAAAAAAAAAAAGATTGGACACATATAAGGGAAAGATGGGACCAAAGTGAGATCAAAACTTAGCAGGGGAAATATTGGCACTGTGTGAGCCCCCAAAAGCTAGGGGAGCCCCTACCCTATAGGCCTTGCCGGCTACAGGCCTTATGGCCTCGCTCTGTCTTCCTCCTCCTCCTCCTCCTTCTTTTTTATCCTTTGTTTATTTGCGGCAAGGTTTCTCTGTAGCCCTGGCTGTCCTGGAACTCACTGTGTAGACCAGGCTGGCCTCAGACTCAGGAATCCACCTGCCTCTGCCTCCCAAGTGCTGGGGTTAATTGTGTGACCCCTCCCCCCCCCCAGTTTTCTGTCTTCTTGCCTGCTGATTCCTCCACACACTGGACATGCCTTGCTTTCTCGGACTCTCCGGTATCCTTAACTTCATTCTCACAGCTCATGTCTCACCCTTTAGGAGCTTCGCACAGAGAGCCTATCCTTGCTACAGATTGCCTGACCCCTCAGGGATGGTTTTTAAATCTGGGTGGGAGCCACTGACCCCCACAACCCTTGCACTGTACATTCCCACAAACTCACCTCCAGGCAAATGCCTTCGGTGTCTGCCATCAGCCATCAGCGTCTCTTGACCATGTCTGAAGGGGTCTCAGTGCCTGGGAGGGCGAGCATGGTGAAATTAACTCCCTCGAAACAACGTCTAGGTGGTCTGTGTGAGCAAGGTGTCCCAGTTGCTCTCTTTCCTCAAGGGAGACATCTTTCAAGTTCACACTTCCCCTTTTCAGGTTATGATAGATAGCCAGGCCTTGATGATTGCCAAGACGACCTCAAGCCTTGGTTCTTGTCGTCCAAGTTCAATGTTCCGGGCTTCACTGTAGTACCTCTGATCTCGTTAGAAGCCGTCTGTCAAATATTTATGCTCTGATTTTGCCCTTGATACTGGCCATAAACCTGACTAAAACCAGCCAGGAACACCAACACCTCCCAGAAACGACTCCCAACGACAAACACGTGAGCCCTGCAGCCAGAAACAGTCACAGCAACAGCCTCACGTCTCCTTAACAATGGCTGTGTTAGTTGCTCGTGGCCATGAGAAATACCTGAACGTCCCAAGAGGAGGGCAGCTTTGGTTTCTAGTCACACAGGTATCTGTGTGGGGATGACTTGTCTGTTAATGGAGCCTGCACTGAGGCTGATAATGGCAGGGAGAGCATGGTCGGCAGAGCTGCCCATTACATGGTGGCCAAGAATCAGGAAGAAAAGAAAACCGGGGCAAGATAGAACCCTAGTGACCTATAGACGACAACTAGATTTTCTCACCAAAGGCTTTACAGGCTGCTGGTACTGTTGAAATCCCGAACTCACTGAGGAGATCAGCAGCTGAAGATCAGCTTGTTTTTTTTCTTTTTTCTTTTTTCTTTTTTTTTTTTTTTTTTTTTTTTTTTGCGGATTGGTGCAGGCTGCAAGGGGCCGTACTTCAATCCAGATTACAGCAATCCACTCATCCCAGGCCTGAGACTCAGTAGATTCAGGTTGCCAACGTCCTACAGCACATGTGACCTACCTTGCCTCCTCTCCCTACAGCTCTCCAGTGTCCGGCCCACAGCCACTACTCTGTGTGCACAGGCTCCTGCCAGGGCTCCTGTGCGGCTCTCTCTGGCCTCACCCAATGCACCACTCGCTGCTTTGAAGGCTGTGAGTGTGATGATCACTTCCTGCTCTCCCAGGGTGTGTGCATTCCTGCCCATGACTGCGGCTGCACCTACAATGGCCAATACATGCCGGTGAGCAGGGACTCCAAGCAGGGAGGGGGGGGGAGGAGCTGGAGGGACATTCAGAGCCGCTGTGCTCTGGGTTTCTGTTCAAGGACTGGGGCACAGGGGGCCACCACCTGATGCCAGCTGTGCCTGCTGTGCTGAGTCTGGGGTGACTTGGCAGTGTCCGTGGTTTTACCCACCTAGACAATCAGGATAAATTCTCCTTCTAATCACCATTCATCACACTGCAAACATACATTTCCATTTAAGGTAGCATGCATGCATGGTCCCAGGAATTGGGAATTGCTATCTTTGGTGTGGGAGATTCCTGCACTACCCTTCCCTCTCTGAACGTCTTCACCTGCAGAATGGCTGAGTCAGCATCCTGGCTCCATAGACATTTGATGCTCAGGACAGTTGGTACCCAGTGAGTACCGGCCTCACCACCCCGTGCATCACATTCAGCAAAATGAATAGAATCTCTAATAGTGCGATGGGTTGCTTAGCTACCAATCATTCAGCCAGTGTTTAACAGTTAATTTTTCCTTGTTGGTACTTTTCTTTGCGTGCGTAAGTCATTTCAAATGTTAATTCATCTTGTAGTCATAGCAGTCCAGCAAGGTAGATATGATTGCTGCTCTTCCCATTTTATGGAGAGACTGTATGCCGATTGCAATGGGAGCCAAACTTCTTCCTTCCTTCAGGTCTCACTGTCTCCTGGAAGCCATCCAGGATCCCCTAGGTTGTGTCTCAGCCTCCTGGGTCCTCCTGGTGCTCCCCACCCTGGTGCCGGCCCCTTCTTTTACCCTGTAGCCTATTCCTGAACTATTACTACACTTCCTCATCTCCCATTTGAAAATAAGGAAATTTGCTTGTATGACACAGATGACAATTACCAAAGCCAGGAAAGCAAGGTTGACTCAACACTATTATCTAATCTGTAGATTTTAACCATATTTCACCAGTTGTTCCAGTAAAGCCATCTATAGCAATTACTTCTCTCTGGGCCAGGGGCCAACTGAGGGCCCTGCACTGCTTTCATAAAATCTGATGAAATCACCAGATAGTGAAAATAGGTAGAAGGGAAAACTGTCTTCAGAGCCTAGGACCAGAGAGTCGGGGTCTGTGAGAGGTGAAGGAGCTTGTGACAAGGGCCTGGAGAAGGAGCAGCTGGTGAGGGAAAGAGACACGGGAAAGTTCGTGTGTTGTGGGGGTAAGTCCTCCTGAGGCCACCACACAGACACGCTCAAAGCTAACACTGAAGTCTTTATTGTCAGCCAGCATCTGCTTGGGGGACTTGTCCCCCAGGTCCAAGTCTTACAGCCCTTTGTCCTTTTTATGCATTAAAATCAATCCTGTTTGTCACACTTACTTTAGTTAGCAAGAAACGGAACTACAGAAGCCAAAAAGAAAGGTTAGTACATTTAGAGACGTTTCTGGAACCATGGACCAGGTCTTTGATAGATTGGGTCTTTGCTTCCATTTTGGCAGGTGTTTGGGGTTTAAGGTCAGAATGGTGTCTCTAACATAGTGTCAGTTAGAGACACAGTCCAGGGGCCTGTCACACATGAAAATGCATTCCTAGGAGAGTCTCCTCAGTGCTGCCGCTATCCGTATACTGTGGGAGCACACTGGCCACCCTTGCATATATAGTTAGCTTGTGCAGTGTTACAAACATTACTTCTTTTTTTTTTTTTTTTTTTTGGTTTTTCGAGACAGGGTTTCTCTGTCCTGGAACTCGCTCTGGAGACCAGGCTGGCCTCGAACTCACAGAGATCTTCCTGCCTCTGCCTCCCGAGTGCTGGATTAAAGGTGTGTGCCACCAATGCCTGGCCAAACATTACTTCTAGCCTGTCGTTTGGGCCAGTTTTATCTCTTCTCATAACCATGTTTCTCCAGTATGGGCCAAAGATTCTGCTATCTCCTTTCTTTGCTTCTGTGTGTTATGTTCACTGGATGGGTCCCATGAAGTTTGTTTTGGACTTGTGTGTTTGCTTCTTACAGCCTCGTTGCTGTAAGAAAACAGCTAATGCAAGTCACTTCGTGGAGAAATTGGGTTTGTGAAGCTCACAGTTTGGGAGGCTAGAAGTCTAAAGAGCACTTATGATGCAGGCTCTCATGAAGCCCCCATGCCCTGGCAGGAGCTTATGTCTGCCTCTGTCATTGTGTGGCCCCTCCCTATCCTTTGAAAGCCACCGTGTTTCAACCACGGGAGTTGGTGACTTTGTTAATCTAATCACCCCACGAAGTCCTCACTTGTAACCGTGAAGTTTCCCACCTTCATACGTGACACTTTGAGGAATAAACTCTCCCGTGGGTTCAGGTAGACGAGCCATATCCAAACCGCAACACATAGCTCGAGCCAGTAACATTATCTCCATGTGGTCTTTCCTTCTCCAGTTGGCTTAACACAGGCTCGTTCTCACAGTAATGGCTCGGTCTGAGACAGAGTGGTGGTGGGGTGGGCTGCTTAGCCTCTGAGGGCCATTGAGACTACCATTGGGTGGAGGACACACACACCGCTTCTTACTGGGAGCTTCTCCAGGCTCCCTACATGAAGCATACCATCCACCCCTTTCTGTGCACAGGTGAACACCTCACTGATGACCTCAGACTGCCAAGAACTCTGTTGCTGCTCTTCAAGAACCGGGCTGACATGCCATGCAGCTGGCTGCCCATCTGGCCAAGTCTGTGAGCTCCAAGGAGGAGTCCGGAGCTGCCAGCCTGCCCGTGGTCTCTGCTCCATCTCTGTGGGGGGCAACTTTACCACCTTCGATGGGGCTCACAGTGTCATCAGCTCCCCTGGTGTCTATGAGCTTTCTTCTCGATGCCCGGGACTCCAGGAGACTGTGCCTTGGTACCGTGTGGTTGCTGATGTCCAGTCTTGCCATGGCAACGACAAGGTTGTGGACAAGTTCCACATCTTCTTCCAGGATGGAATTGTGACTGTGACCCAAAACAAGGGCGTGTGGGTAAGCCTGGGCACAGAGGGCAGGGGCGTCTTTCCTGGGCTGTCCTCCTTCCTGTCACGGTGTCCTACAGCCTGGTACCCAGTGATCTTGCAGCCTGTTTCCTTCATCCAGATCTCTGCACTATTTTCCAGATTTGTACCTGCCCCTACAGGTCATCCCAGGTCCTTCTCCTTGGCCTGGGTTCTTACATTCAAGTAACAGCATAGCTTTGCTGTTCATCTTAACCAAGCTTCTACTCAACACAAAATGCCTTAGGGGAAAATGAATGGACTGGCTCCATATCTGGAAACCCAAAGATGGCATCATCATCCCAGCTACACTGTCAGGAGTTTCACCTCTAGGTTTCAGACTCGCTTACTGCTTGCTTAGCTCCATTCCCAGAGAGTTTTCTTCTTACAGGGCAAAGATAACAGTGTCTGCCCCAGGCCTCTAGTCTGCCATCTTTGCTACCTTAGCACAGAGAAATCCGATTAAAGTTCCCCAAGGTTCATCTCACTAGGCCGGTGTGGGCCATATGCCCACTCCTGCAATTAATCGCTGTGGTCTTAAGCAAAGAATGCTGTGATTGGCCAGGCTGGGGTCACATGTCAGGATTTCCCCTGAGTCATTCTCAGAGAGGCACCATGATTCCCCCAGAAGATTCAACATGCAGTTGTGCTAATAACCAAGAAAGATTATGCTGGGCATTGGTGGCACACGCCTTTAATCCCAGCACTTGGGAGGCAGAGGCAGGTGGAGCTCTGTGAGTTCAAGACCAGCCTGGTCTACAAGAGCTAGTTCCAGGATAGCCTCCAAAGCCACTGAGAAACCCTGTCTTGAAAAACCAAAAAAAAAAAAAAAAGAAAAAGAAAGAAAGAAAGAAAGAAAGAAAGAAAGAAAGAAAGAAATATTACAGTAAAAGGACACAAGGCAAAACCAGCAAGATGAAGGAGCCACCCAGTGCAATCCTAGGGACATAGATGCTCGCTCCAGAGAGTCCCCTACTGGACTCACAGGGCCCTCAAATCCTCTGGCAATAACCATGATAAAGCCTGGGAAAAATCTTTAGGGAAGTTCACATAAACATCACTTCAAGTTTCTAATGATGCCAATTATATCGGCACTGTCTGCCTAGCAGGGCCAAAAATGGCTCCTGCCGTTGTCATTGTGAGAGACCAGTCCAGATCACCACTTCTTGCCAGTACTTAGATCACAGCCTGGTAGCCTGGAGCCTGGAGGTACCTACCAGGAAATACTGACGTTTATGAGTAAACTCGGCCCTTCTCAAGGCCCTGTGCTTGAGGTCACTGAAAGGACTCAAGCACTTTATAGCAAAGCTTGCAGCCAGGAAGACTTTCATCCACCGAGTCTCTGTGTGTCCTTTTGTATCCATCCTTTGTTCTCCCTTCCTTGTTTCCAGCATCTGTATCCACTCATTCTTTGACCTTCCCTCCCTCCTTCCCTCTCTCTTTCCTCTCTCCCTCCCTCCCTCCTTTCTCCACCCATCTGTTTTCTGAGGTCTGTATGTCTTTCCCACCTATGTATCCATGTTCCCCAGTTATGTGGGGGAGAGACTGGAGTGATTAACATTTGAGAAAGAGTGGGAGCATCTCTTTCCAAGAGGTTTCACCAGGGAATCTAACATCAGAAAGCTCGATCCATCGAGGAAAACAGACAGAAGTTAGAAAACCACTCCAAGGCTCCTGAGTCTGTAGGCTCTGATTAGAAACTGGAGATTTCCTGCACGGTTATGACATTGCTAGGATCATTTTCTTCATCCAGACACAAGCCCTACAAAGAGGAATTGATACAGTTGCTTTTGCTGGAGATCCAGTTACTTACAGACCACTTGGAGGGTCTTTCACTTTGAAAACCATAGTTTAATAGTTTGCCTCTGGAATTCCTGGTTTGCTCATCTGTCTGGTGAGGAATGTTTTGCACTGGAGCTTGGAAAGTTGTGGGGAAGTTTTGATCTGTATCATCACTCCTCTTCTTCCTATCCTTATCAGCGTAGACAGAAAGACATTCTTCAAAGATCAGTAAGTTACCACTGGGCCAGTGAAATAAGTTAGCGGAGAAACAAGCCACCAAGCCTGATGGGACCTGAACTTGATCCCTGCAACCCACGTGGTGGGAGGAGAGAACCAACTCGCAGAAGTTGCCAGCTGACCTCCACCTTTGTTTCAGGGGCTGAGCATGTACATAAAGGAATGAA